>NW_027258046.1:10000-27500 GCF_045791955.1 Oncorhynchus clarkii lewisi
CTAGATATCGTATTTAATTGAATTATACGCCACAGTCCAAAATCCAGCTGTAGACACTGAGGTCCAATACTTTCAGATCTATAATAAAAGTCTGAGTCCCAAACGGTATCCTTCTCCCTATATAGTGCACTACTTTAGTAGAGCCCTGGTCTAAAGTAGTTCACTATTTAGGGAATCGGGCTCTTGTTTAAAGTAGTTCACTATATAGGGAATAGGGCCCTGGTCTAAAGTAGTTCACTATATAGGGAATAGGGCCCTGGTCTAAAGTAGTTCACTATATAGGGAATCGGGCTCTGGTCTAAAGTAGTTCACTATATAGGGAATAGGGCCCTGGTCTAAAGTAGTTCACTATATAGGGAATAGGGCCCTGGTCTAAAGTAGTTCACTATATAGGGTCTGGACATAGGGCCAGGAGTGGTAGTTGATTAGTTAGTAGTGGTAGTTGGTTAGTTAGTAGTGGTAGGGTTGATAGGTGGTTCCTTACGTGCAGAGTTCCAGGCTGACGGGGCTGCTGTTGAGCTGCAGGGTGATGCCATGCTGTGTGCCCACGGTGAAGTCCACGGAGCTGGTTAAGCCTGGTCCAGGGCCCGCTGGCACCACACCCAGGGGCTGGTACACACACTGGAGCCCAGGAGCACAATGACGACAACAGTGTGTGTGTGTGTGTGTGTGTGTGTGTGATAGAAACAGCAGTAAAGGCCAGTCTTACCTGATAGCAGTGGTCTGACAGCCAGCTCACGACCATCTCAGCGTCCAGCTCATTGTTCACAGTGAGAGAGGCCTCGTCCATCTTTACTACTGCAGCCTTATGCCGGGGGTGGCATACTGGAGAACACACACAGACAAAGAGACAGACACACAGAGAGACAGAGAGAGAGAGAGACACACACACAGAGACAGACACACAGAGACAGAGAGAGATAGAGAGAGAGAGAGAGAGAGAGAGAGAGAGAGAGAGAGAGAGAGAGAGAAAGACACACACAGAGACAAAGAGACAGCGAGTGACACAGAGAGAGAGAGAGAGACACTGCAGATCTGATAAGAATAGTCACACAGTCTTTGATGAGCAGTGGCGTACATAGAGGCTTATATTTACACTGAGACACACATTTCTAGTCTAGATAGACCGTGTACAGTGGTCCATCAGTACAGGCCTCCACTGCAGTAGCTGCTTAGTGACCACTACTCTCCTCGTTGTTGACAACCGTTTACCTCGAATAAAAAATAAACTCCTGCTGTATAGACTATCCTTCAAATATCACTGTCCTCATCTTGGCATGCGCAGTACTTACCAGGAAGTCAGCCTCTAAACCAGTGTGATCGGTAGCTAGCTAGCCAAGACTAGCCTCAAGTCAACAGCCTTCAGACTGCCGCTAGTTACTGAACCTCGACAGAGGGGAGGGAGGGAGGCATGACGTTATGGCTATCACACTCTCCCGATATCATGTGATTTATTAATCCGCTTCTCCTAGAAGTGGAATAAATAACTCTCCCCGAGGAGCCGGGAGGTTTAAACGGTGCTGTGATACAGGACTGTTAGCTAAACCGGCTTACATTGTCCAAGGTAACATTAACTACACACCGTTGTAGTTGATAGGAGATTTCCTAAGTTAGCATTAGCATTAGCTACTGTTGTCACTACCGCATCTGTCGCTTCTTACAACCAGACGAGGAAATGAAACCACCGAATTTAGTCATTTCAATCATTTGTGGCATAAACTTTCAGACAAAAGAGTGAGTTTTCCTATTGTTTAGCTCGATAACTAACGTTAGCACTGGGAGATTTTTTGTTGTTGTTGTTGTTAACTAACACAGATCGATTTAATGAACTATTCATCATTTTACTTACAGGGGATTTCTGCCAGGCAAATGGCAACCAGCAAAGCAATCACTGCTAGGAAAAACACCTTGTAATGCTTTTCTGGCTGTGCCATGTTGATGTTTTTCTCCCTTCCCTCCCGGTCCCCACCGCCCGAATATATGCCTTTGTGTTTTCTCTTTATTTTGCCTCTTTCCATAACACTTCCGATCCCACCTTGTTTTTTACATGCTAGTGGGAGCGAGGAGGGTCAAAGTACGATTACATAACGGTGCTGCACGGGAATCAACTCGTGATGAGTGAGAATCTGTGCGATTTCCAGTAGCCGTGCGTGTGTAAAATCACTTGGGAAGCCATGTCCATAGTCCTGATTTGTGTGTGTGTGTGCGTACGCGTTCGTGCAAGTAGAAACACATGTTGACTCAACCTACTTTTAGAGAAAAGCAAATGTCATCCTCCTCTCTTTCATGTTGATGAAATGCTCTATCACTCTGTCATACAGTACCCGCTTTTATGTTTTGTTATCCAAGGCTATCTGGCTAAAATGCTTGCTCGCTAGCATCGCTTCCATTCATGGTCAACGTTAGCTATTTAACATTAGCCTTCGACATCTATCTACATATTTAAATTCCATCCTCTCAGGCCAGGGGCACAACAAAGTATGAATTAATGGTTGGATCAGAATCGTTGTTTTAATCATTAGCCAGTATGAATAATTGAGTATAAATACAAATTGTATCTGAGCAAGAGAGGAGTTGCCATATTTTCCATTTTCCCATAATGTTATCAAGTGAATTAGCTAAGAAGGAATATCGACGTAGCTTGTAATGACGAAATAAGAAGCAAAATTCGGTTTTCAATAAAAAATATATATATATATTACCAGCAAATGTGGCATAATAACGATTTTGAATATGTCGCAAGAGAAAATAAGATTTGCTTTTATTAAACTCACCAGATCGTTGTCCATCAATGGATGTAGATTAAACTCATTTGACTGCTATGATTGTAAATAAATCCATTTTGCGCATGTGCATAACTACAGATCAATCCGACAGGAGAATTTGAGTGACGAAAGTTGGACAGAGGATCTCGAAATCTCTAGGCAAGAAACACTTGGACGAACTTAAAAATAATAAAAAAAGTATATCTTCTGGCAATTGTGCCAGATGTGAAGAACACAAACTGTTATAAATTGTATATTTTGTGAGATTGACTTTTCTTTTCAATTAGGTATATGTTACTGACTAAAATCTGGGTTTAGGATTGTAGGCAAATTCCATTTTGCCATGGTTTGCTTAGATAGATGCAGCTAGCCTATAGCCTCAGATAGGCCTAACATCTCCTTTCAGATAGTAGCCAAGGCAAGATGTAAAACTGAAAGATTTAGCAGCATGGTTAGTTCAAATGGACAGACTTCAACATGGCCGTTAATAATGACATAACAACACAAGGCTACAACAACCATAAACTGACGTCATAGGCATTTTTTTTTTAAATCGGTTTGCCAGCTCCTGGTAGGTTAAACTAAGGGGCGCAAACTGACTTGTAAATGACTCCAGTGATATCACCATTTCAACATATTTACAGTAGCCTTACAATGGCATATATATATGAATAGGCTACTTGATGACAACGTATACAAATGTATCATTCTCCACATTTAATGTTAGTTTCATTGTGGAATTTTTCTTCTTCTCCCATAAACAGAAACAGAGAGGGCGTTCCATAAACTTCCATTTCAAATTTCCACTTGTGCAGTGCTCCAGACCCAATAACGGAGTATGTGTAAAACCCTTCGCTTTGATACAGGTTTCCTTCAAAGTAAAGTCGACATTATAGAATGCAGTTTAAACCACCTCCGACCGAATGTAGCTAATGCGCTTTAGTGCGCCTAAAGTAGTTTTCTAGTGTTGATACGCATCACTTATAGCGGGTACTTTGATATGTTTTATTGAAAAATTTGTTAGAAATATGTGTGAAGTTATCACAACGTGCGCGCGCATGCTGCTATGGCTCATTCACTCACGTGACTCAGCTGCCTGCTGCAGCGCTCTCTCTCGACACACACACACACACACACACACGGACCTCCCCACCACTCATTCAGCAACAGCCTGCCTCACTGCTTAATAGTCAGCAGCGGCAGGTCACAGTGAAATACATATATATATATATATGCCATTGCGGCGGATGTGTAAAATAGAAGTAGCCCAAAAACCCGCGACCAATACATTTCAACCCGCGACATCGTACTCAAAGTAGCTACATTTCTGGTAACCCGCTGACATGGCAATCTTGCTTTTCGTAGCTCCGCTCGGCCGGATGGAACGCACCAACACAATCAAGGATTAGCTGTCGATTACCGATCAATCGAACTCAGAGCGGAAGTCGAAACTCAGAGCGGAAGTCGGAGAATGCACGATGACAAGAAGCTAGCTTGATATTAAAGAAACAAAAGCCCCCAAAATAGCTATCGCATAAGTGTTCCAACAGAACGATTAATGAACGTGTGTTTCTAGTAAATGTTTAAATATTTGTTCATCCAAAAGAGGGGATTAGGCATTTGAAGAAAAAAGGTAACCAGAAATAATCAAGCTAGCTAAATTAGCTTAAATGCTAGCAAACCCCAAAACCTGTCTAACTAGCTAGGTTACTAGCTTTAAAAAAAAAAAATTATAGGAACTAGGAAACTAATATACATCTTTCAGTTTTATTTTTTTTGTCATTTATAAGATGTGATGTCACTTAGATGTACTGGCAGAAGTGTCAGACAACTTTCTAGTTAGGTATCAGAGTAGCAACTTGACAAGTGTGATACCATTATTAGCTACGTAAACCTAGCTAGCTAACGGTATGTGAAATGTGTTAACATAATAAAAAGCTATATGGTATGTGAACACCCTAACTAGGTCTAAACCATTGACTTAAATACATAATTAGGTTGCTCGTTGTTCAGCCCATATATATACTGAGAAGTGTAACAACGTTGTGCATGTCTTTGAGGAGCTAATAATGCCGCTATATGTTGACTTAGAGGATGGACCCAACCCTAACATTGTGTTGCCTTGAGGTATATTTTTTGTCTTTCTGTAGCTAGCGTCTAACGTTGTAACGTTGTATCAGGATGGACCCAACCCTAACAGTGTGTTGCCTTGAGGTATATCTTTTTTGTCTTTCTGTAGCTAGCGTCTAACGTTGTGTCAGGATGGACCCAGCCTTGTTGAGAGAGCGGGAGCTCTTTAAGAAGAGGGCTCTCTCTCAGCCCACGGTTGAGAAGAGACCTGCAGCCTCCGAGTCAGGCGGTTCCAAGAAGAAGAAGTCCAAAGCTGACAAGGAGGCTTCCGGGTCCAAACATGGCGCAGGTAAGACCAGGGGTGTATTCATTACGCCGATCCTGTTGCAAAACATTTAGTCTGTTGCGAAAAGGTTTCCATTTACTCCAAATAGAAAACATTTTTCAAAGGAAAAATAGTTTTAAATTGGACAAATTAAGACAGGTCCCCTCCCTGTTTCGTTTGCCCGGTTTGCTTCCATTTAGTTCTTAAACGGTAAACTGTTTCCGCTGCAAGAATGAATACACCCCAGAAGGGCTCTACAACCTGGGGTGTATTCATTAGTGTAAAATGTAGTAAAAGGTTTTGCAACAAACGAAAACGAGCACTTCTTATTGGACAGATTTAGGTGTGTCCCTTCCTCCCCCATTTCAGCCTTTTTGCTTCTATCTGGTTCCTACTAGTGAGTACACATCCTTTATATTTGGGGCATGTTCATTCGGCACCAGATGGAACAAATCTGACTGAAACAGGGAGGGATTACCTCAACTTAGCTGTCAAATATTTTTTTGCTACGGTGTGCCCCGATGAATACGACCCTAGTCTTGAAATCTATTATACTGCTGGTTGTGTGTCACATCTGTAGCTTGGGTACCTGCTTGCTTCTACATTCCACAATGAGTGTGTTATTTTCTACAAACATGTTTTAAATGGCTTATTTTTTTTGTGTGCTTTTTTTCGTTGACAAAAACACTCGTTGTACATTTTTTTAATAAGCTTAATTTCAACATCTGTCAGTACTGTTGAAATGAGACCACACAGTTTGTTTTTCTTACGTGATAATTGTTTATTCATCATCATCATCATCATCATCATCATTTTAGGAAAGTGAAATGATACCTTGTGCTCAATGCAAGTAGGTTATTTTATTTACATCGGTGTGTGTACAGGTGCCCCCCCCATCCAAGAGAGAGTAGTATCATGGCCACTTGGCTGTGGGTGTATAATATGTTGGTGAGCGGTGACATCATCACAGGCAACATGTTGATTACATCATTACGACACAGCAAGTTGTGAACAGTTTTTGTCAAATAGATGAGGACTTCACCTACAATGGCAGTCGAAGCATTAGGGAATAAAAACCATCTGTAAATTACATTAAAATGTGGGACGACTTCTGTGGTAGCTGGATCTTTTGGTGACATTTTAAAGTAACTGTCCAGGGATAACAGAATATTAACTTTAAAAGTTAGTTTAATTAACTCATAATGTTTTTTATTAATCCCATACTCGTATTTGTGGTCAAATCATAAATTGGAGGGAAAAAAACACTACAAAAACCCCCACCTCCCACTTGGATCTCAAACAGACCATTTAAAAAATGCTTGTTATTTCCTCATAAAGGATGAGGTCATCATCCTGAGCAGGATGAGATGGTCCAATCAGCGGTCTGCTACATTAATATTTTTAATAACCAGTACACGCCCACACCATTCCAACACACAAAAGCTGCTTTTTAACATAATTACTATTTTTGGGGGGGAAGGAAAACTTTCATAGAAATCTGGAAACATTACGACAGTTAATTTAATTTTTGGTAATATTGGTCATCTTGGTCATCTTGATCATCTTGGTCATCTTGGTCGTCTTGATCATCTTGGTCATCTTGGTCGTTGACTTTGGGTGACTTCCTTGCTCTGTAGGGTCCTAGAGGGTTGGCTATCATTGTGGATCTCCTCTGTGTCTTTAGCTGTTCTCGAATGGTATGTCTTGTACTTGTACAATGTGGTGATGGATGAAGATGCTCAACAGCTGTCGAATAATAGACTTGTTAAACCCCCTGGACTTGGCAAAGGAGAGCTCTTCTTCTCTCCTGCCTTCCCTGCTGACGTGCTTCGATTAGATACACACACACACACACACACACACACACACACACGGGAGCAGGGACACACACACACACACACACATACGAAGGTGCAGTCTCACTGTTCTCAAACTGTGAGCACACAGCACAGTCAGTCTCGGGTCAGATTCAGGGTCAACAGTCATGACCTAACTTCCTGCTTGGCCCTGGTCACTGTGGCAACGACCCCTTTAACCCCCTTTACACCACCTCGGTTTGTGACCCCGTGGGACTGTGGATCTTCTCCACCATGTTCTGGAAGGGACCTTCCTCCTCCATCAGGTCACGATGGGTCTTCCCCTGCATGAGAAGGAAAACCATAGCTCAGGTTATTACAATGGGTTTAGGTTAGATCCAAGTAATTACAATGGGTTTAGGTTAGATCCAGGTAACCCTGGAACAGCTACAGTATAGTAACAGGCCTGGTCTAACCCTGGAACAGCTACAGTATAGTAACAGGCCTGGTCTAACCCTGGAACAGCTACAGTATAGTAACAGGCCTGGTCTAACCCTGGAACAGCTACAGTATAGTAACAGGCCTGGTCTAACCCTGGAACAGCTGATTGAACAGTATAGTAACAGGCCTGGTCTCACCTTGACACAGCTACAGTATAGTAACAGGCCTGGTCTCACCTTGACACAGCAGCCACAGTCCAGCAGCTCGTAGAGGAAGGCCAGAGCTGCCAGGGAGACTACTGTGATGATGAAGAGGAGGAGGATGACGAAGCACGCTATGTTCCAGCCGTCGTGGAACGGGTACACCTCCTGAACCTGCAGGGAGACCTGGGACAGCGGGGCGGCGTCAGGGAGCCACGGGAGAGAGGTGGTGTTGAGACGGTCCATGTTGTTTCACCTGGGAGAGAAATGATAGAGGAAGTCATGGTTGGTTTGTGCCTGCAGAGGTTTGAGATGGCTGCTGGTGTTCAGGATGTTCTTCTGTCCTTCAGACCCGCAGTCTATAAAGACAGCCTTTATAGAGCCTCAACTCAGAGTTCTGGTACTGTGACCTGGAGGGAGACAGAACCTCTATACACAGAGTTCTGGTACTGTGACCTGGAGGGAGAGAGACATAACCTCTATACACAGAGTTCTGGTACTGTGACCTGGAGGGAGAGAGACATAACCTCTATACACAGAGTTCTGGTACTGTGACCTGGAGGGAGACAGAACCTCTATACACAGAGTTCTGGTACTGTGACCTGGAGGGAGACAGAACCTCTATACACAGAGTTCTGGTACTGTGACCTGGAGGGAGAGGGGGACAGAACCTCTAAACACAGAGTTCTGGTGCTGTGACCTGGAGGGAGAGAGAGACAGAACCTCTAAACACAGAGTTCTGGTGCTTTGACCTGGAGGGAGAGAGAGACAGAACCTCTACACACAGAGTTCTGGTACTGTGACCTGGAGGGAGAGAGACAGAACCTCTATACACAGAGTTCTGGTGCTGTGACCTGGAGGGAGAGAGAGACAGAACCTCTAAACACAGTAAACACTTACTCCATCAGGACACAACCTCCTGGGGTGCATAGCGCCTTCCTGCTTACACACACACACACACGCCAGGAGCAGTGAGAGCGACTGTGCTGACTGACCCAGTTTGGTTGAGTGAACCAGAGAGAGACTGAACACTGTTAGTATCTAACCTCCAACCCTGAAACACTGTTAGTGTCTAACCTCCAACCCTGAAACACTGTTAGTGTCTAACCTCCAACCCTGAAACACTGTTAGTGTCTAACCTCCAACCCTGAAACACTGTTAGTGTCTAACCTCCTACCCTGAAACACTGTTAGTGTCTAACCTCCTACCCTGAAACACTGTTAGTGTCTAACCTCCTACCCTGAAACACTGTTAGTGTCTAACCTCCAACCCTGAAACACTGTTAGTATCTAACCTCCAACCCTGAAACACTGTTAGTGTCTAACCTCCAACCCTGAAACACTGTTAGTGTCTAACCTCCTACCCTGAAACACTGTTAGTGTCTAACCTCCAACCCTGAAACACTGTTAGTGTCTAACCTCCTACCCTGAAACACTGTTAGTGTCTAACCTCCTACCCTGAAACACTGTTAGTGTCTAACCTCCTACCCTGAAACACTGTTAGTGTCTAACCTCCTACCCTGAAACACTGTTAGTGTCTAACCTCCAACCCTGAAACACTGTTAGTGTCTAACCTCCTACCCTGAAACACTGTTAGTGTCTAACCTCCAACCCTGAAACACTGTTAGTGTCTAACCTCCAACCCTGAAACACTGTTAGTGTCTAACCTCCAACCCTGCAACACTGTCTAACCTCCTACCCTGAAACACTGTGTCTAACCTCCTACCCTGAAACACTGTTAGTGTCTAACCTCCTACCCTGAAACACTGTTAGTGTCTAACCTCCTACCCTGAAACACTGTTAGTGTCTAACCTCCTACCCTGAAACACTGTTAGTGTCTAACCTCCTACCCTGAAACACTGTTAGTGTCTAACCTCCTACCCTGAAACACTGTTAGAGTCTAACCTCCAAACACTGTTAGAGTCTAACCTCCTACCCTGAAACACTGTTAGTGTCTAACCTCCTACCCTGAAACACTGTTAGAGTCTAACCTCCTACCCTGAAACACTGTTAGTGTCTAACCTCCTACCCTGAAACACTGTTAGTGTCTAACCTCCAACCCTGAAACACTGTTAGTATCTAACCTCCAACCCTGAAACACTGTTAGTGTCTAACCTCCAACCCTGAAACACTGTTAGTGTCTAACCTCCTACCCTGAAACACTGTTAGTGTCTAACCTCCTACCCTGAAACATTGTTAGAGTGTAACCTGGTTTGATTAGTTGTCTGTCTGTCTGTCTGTCTGTCTGTCTGAACCTTCTCTAGTTCAGATAGAATGTGTGCGATGAGTTTCACTGTTCTGTTCCGCATTCCACCTTTTGCTCGTTAAATATGTGTGTGACCGACTAGGCTATTGTTATCAGATGTGTGTGACCGACTAGGCTATTGTTATCAGATGTGTGTGTGTGTGTGTGTGTGTGTGTGTGTTTAGCAGTGAGTCATTCCACCTCTCCTCTCCTGTGTTTGAGCCCACTGTCATCATCTGCTCTGAGTAGCTTTACTGATGACTGTTGACTGATGACTGACTCACAGTATGTTACGTAGTGTTGTTAGTGTAACCTGATACAGGCCTGTCATTAGTCAGAGGACAGCATGTCTATTATATACAGTTCTATGTTACATAGTGTTGTTAGTGTAACCTGATACAGGCCTGTCATTAGTCAGAGGACAGCATGTCTATTATATACAGTTCTATGTTACATAGTGTTGTTAGTGTAACCTGATACAGGCAGGTCATTAGTCAGAGGACAGCAGACAGCATGTCTATTATATACAGTTCTATGTTACATAGTGGTGTTAGTGTAATCTGATACAGGCCTGTCATTAGTCAGAGGACAGCATGTCTATTATATACAGTTCTATGTTACATAGTGTTGTTAGTGTAACCTGATACAGGCCTGTCATTAGTCAGAGGACAGCATGTATATTATATACAATTCTATGTTACATAGTGTTGTTAGTGTAACCTGATACAGGCCTGTCATTAGAGGACAGCAGACAACATGTCTATTATATACAGTTCTATGTTGCATAGTGTTAGCAGACCACAGTCATCTCCTGACGTTTAGTCTAGTTACCCTGAACACAATGGCTCGGTCTCTGATGAAGTCAATGGGATCATGTGTTTATTAGGATCCCCATTAGCTGTTGTCATCTAATGAGATGTGAAGTAGCCAATAGGCCTTCAACTGTTTTCATGTTGCTATGGAAGTAGCCAATAGGCCTTCAACTGTTTTAATGTTGCTATGGAAGTAGCCAATAGGCCTTCAACTGTTTTCATGTTGCTATGGAAGTAGCCAATAGGCCTTCAACTGTTTTCATGTTGCTATGGAAGTAGCCAATAGGCCTTCAACTTTAATCAGACTGTTTTCATGTTGCTATGTGAAGTAGCCAATAGGCCTTCAACTGTTTTCATGTTGCTATGGAAGTAGCCAATAGGCCTTCAACTGTTTTCATGTTGCTATGGAAGTAGCCAATAGTCCTTCAACTGTTTTCATGTTGCTATGGAAGTAGCCAATAGGCCTTCAACTGTTTTCATGTTGCTATGGAAGTAGCCAATAGGCCTTCAACTGTTTTCATGTTGCTATGGAAGTAGCCAATAGGCCTTCAACTTTAATCAGACTGTTTTCATGTTGCTATGGAAGTAGCCAATAGGCCTTCAACTGTTTTAATGTTGCTATGGAAGTAGCCAATAGGCCTTAAACTTTAATCAGACTGTTTTAATGTTGCTATGGAAGTAGCCAATAGGCCTTCAACTGTTTTCATGTTGCTATGGAAGTAGCCAATAGGCCTTCAACTGTTTTAATGTTGCTATGGAAGTAGCCAATAGGCCTTCAACTTTAATCAGACTGTTTTCATGTTGCTATGGAAGTAGCCAATAGGCCTTCAACTTTAATCAGACTGTTTTCATGTTGCTATGTGAAGTAGCCAATAGGCCTTCAACTTTAATCAGACTGTTTTCATGTTGCTATGGAAGTAGCCAATAGGCCTTCAACTTTAATCAGACTGTTTTCATGTTGCTATGTGAAGTAGCCAATAGGCCTTCAACTGTTTTCATGTTGCTATGTGAAGTAGTCAATAGGCCTTCAACTGTTTTCATGTTGCTATGGAAGTAGCCAATAGGCCTTCAACTGTTTTCATGTTGCTATGGAAGTAGCCAATAGGCCTTCAACTGTTTTAATGTTGCTATGTGAAGTAGCCAATAGGCCTTCAACTTTAATCAGACTGTTTTCATGTTGCTATGGAAGTAGCCAATAGGCCTTCAACTGTTTTCATGTTGCTATGGAAGTAGCCAATAGGCCTTCAACTGTTTTCATGTTGCTATGTGAAGTAGCCAATAGGCCTTCAACTGTTTTCATGTTGCTATGTTGTAGAGGATATTGATAGTCCACATTAGTAACACTGTCATGGTAACTGAAGGTCTCTCTCTCTGGGGAAAATACTGTAATACTTCCTGTGTGAAAGTGTCGTCTAATTGGGTTATTGGAGGTTCTGTTGGCTGATGTTGATGGAGAGAGAGAAGTGAAGGAACAGAGGGATATCATTCTTTATCTATTATGAATGTAGACCGATTCTTCCTCTACCCACACTACCATAGCCTAGTACCCCAGCACTACACCCCTCTCTGTTCCTCCCTACCGTTACCCTCTCCTCCTCTACCCACACCACACTACCATAGCCTAGTACCCCAGCACTACACCTCTCTCTTGTTTCTCCCTATCGTTACCCTCTCCTCCTCTACCCACACCACACTACCATAGCCTAGTACCCCAGCACTACACCCCTCTCTGTTCCTCCCTACCGTTACCCTCTCCTCCTCTACCCACACCACACTACCATAGCCTAGTACCCCAGCACTACACCTCTCTCTGTTCCTCCCTATCGTTACCCTCTCCTCCTCTACCCACACCACACTACCATAGCCTAGTACCCCAGCACTACACCTCTCTCTGTTCCTCCCTACATTACCCTCTCCTCCCTCCCTCTCCACCCCTACCCCCTCCTCTCTCTCCTCCCTCCCTCTCCACCCATACCCCCTCCTCTCCTCCCTCCCTCCCTCTCCACCCCTACCCCCTCCTCTCCTCCCTCTCTCCTTTTCCACCCCTAACCCCTCCTCTCTCTCCTCCCTCCCTCTCCACCCCTACCCCCTCCTCTCCTCCCTCTCAAGCCCCCTCCCCCTTCTGTGTGTTCTCCCTGAAGTGGTGTAGGACCCCAGACAGACTGAGGCAGAGCGGTATCTCCTGCTGTGTCTGTCTGCAGGGGCTCCCACTGCCCCACCCCCCTCCCTAATGTCTAGTCCCATCCAGTCTGGAGGGGGTGAATACAGCCAAATCCACCCTAATTAAACCCTTTATAGAGTTTGTGTGTGTGTGTGTCCTTATTGAAATCCTTGCAGGAGAAGAAGCCTAGTCATCTCTATGCCAGTCTGAATCACAACAACCTTACTGCCTGCTTGGCACCCTATTCCCTGTGTAGTTTGACCCAGGAACCATCCTCTAGCAGTCTAGTCTCTCTCTGTTCTGCTACAAAAACACTCATCCTTTAGTCTGACTGTCTATATTAACACTCATCCTTTAGTCTGACAGTCTGCTACAAAAACACTCATCCTTTAGTCTGACTGTCTATGTTAACACTCATCCTTTAGTCTGACAGTCTGTTATATAGACACTCATCCTTTAGTCTGACTGTCTATATTAACACTCATCCTTTAGTCTGACAGTATGTTATATAGACACTCATCCTTTAGTCTGACAGTCTGCTACAAAAACACTCATCCTTTAGTCTGACTGTCTATGTTAACACTCATCCTTTAGTCTGACAGTCTGTTATATAGACACTCATCCTTTAGTCTGACTGTCTGTTATATAAACACTCATCCTTTAGTCTGGCAGTCTGTTATACAAACACTCATCCTTTAGTCTGACAGTCTATATAAACACTCATCCTTTAGTCTGACTGTCTATATTAACACTGCTTCTTTACTCTGTCTATATTAACACTCATCCTTTAGTCTGACAGTCTGCTACAAAAACACTCATCCTTTAGTCTGACAGTCTGCTACAAAAACACTCATCCTTTAGTCTGACAGTCTGCTACAAAAACACTCATCCTTTAGTCTGACAGTCTGTTATACAAAAACACTCATCCTTTAGTCTGACAGTCTGCTACAAAAACACTCATCCTTTACTCTGACTGTCTATATTAACACTCATCCTTTAGTCTGACTGTCTGCTACAAAAACACTCATCCTTTAGTCTGACAGTCTGTTATACAAAAACACTCATCCTTTAGTCTGACAGTCTGTTATACAAAAACACTCATCCTTTAGTCTGACAGTCTGTTACAAAAACACTCATCCTTTACTCTGACTGTCTATATTAACACTCATCCTTTACTCTGACAGTATGTTATATAGACACTCATCCTTTACTCTGACAGTCTATATTAACACTCATCCTTTAGTCTGACAGTATGTTATATAGACACTCATCCTTTACTCTGACAGTCTGTTACAAAAACACTCATCCTTTACTCTGACAGGCTGTTATAAAAACACTCATCCTTTACTCTGACAGTCTGTTATATAAACACTCATCCTTTACTCTGACAGTCTGTTATATAAACACTCATCCTTTACTCTGACTGTCTGTTTATATAAACACTCATCCTTTAGTCTGACAGTCTGCTACAAAAACACTCATCCTTTAGTCTGTTATATAAACACTCATACCGTCTGTCTGCTCACAGCGTAACCCATAGGCTGGGCTCCTGTCTGTCTGTCTGCTCACAGCGTAACCCATAGGCTGGGCTCCTGTCTGTCTGTCTGCTCACAGCGTAACCCATAGGCTGGGCTCCTGTCTGTCTGTCTGCTCACAGCGTAACCCATAGGCTGGGCTCCTGTCTGTCTGTCTGCTCACAGCGTAACCCATAGGCTGGGCTCCTGTCTGTCTGTCTGCTCACAGCGTAACCCATAGGCTGGGCTCCCGTCTGTCTGTCTGCTCACAGCGTAACCCATAGGCTGGGCTCCCGTCTGTCTGTCTGCTCACAGCGTAACCCATAGGCTGGGCTCCTGTCTGTCTGTCTGCTCACAGCGTAACCCATAGGCTGGGCTCCTGTCTGTCTGTCTGCTCACAGCGTAACCCATAGGCTGGGCTCCCGTCTGTCTGTCTGCTCACAGCGTAACCCATAGGCTGGGCTCCTGTCTGTCTGTCTGCTCACAGCGTAACCCATAGGCTGGGCTCCTGTCTGTCTGTCTGCTCACAGCGTAACCCATAGGCTGGGCTCCCGTCTGTCTGCTCACAGCGTAACCCATAGGCTGGGCTCCTGTCTGTCTGTCTGCTCACAGCGTAACCCATAGGCTGGGCTCCTGTCTGTCTGTCTGCTCACAGCGTAACCCATAGGCTGGGCTCCTGTCTGTCTGTCTGCTCACAGCGTAACCCATAGGCTGGGCTCCTTGTCTGTCTGTCTGTCTGCTCACAGCGTAACCCATAGGCTGGGCTCCCGTCTGTCTCTTCACAGCGTAACCCATAGGCTGGGCTCCTGTCTGTCTGTCCTCTGGTGTTGATAAACCTTTTACCGTTTATAATGTAGTGTTGTTTCCCAGAATGCTGTAGGGATGGAAGGTAAACCCTCCTCTTATGAAAGCAATCACAGATACAATGTAGGCTTCATAGGATGGATTAGGCTAGTAGACACACACACACTACACACTACACACACTACACACACACACACACACACTACACACACTACACACACACATACACACTACACACACACTACACACACACTACACACACACTACACACACAGACACTACACACACACACACACACACACACACGCGTCTTGCCCTGATACATGGCTGTAGCAGGCAAGCATGCAAACAGACTGCAGATCTGCCACGGTGTCCACACACACACTACACACACACACACACACACACACACACTAACCGTCGTTGTGCCAGAGAAATATGCAGACTCACCTGTGTAGCTTCTACTGTGGGGTGGATGCTTGTAAAGGATTCAGGCAAAAGATGCTCTCGCTCTCCCTTCCCCCACTCTGTCTCTCTCTCGCCTCTCTCTCTCGCTCTCTCTGTGTCTCTCTCTCCTCCCTGCCACTCCTTGCAGTTCTGCTCGTCTTCCCCACACAAGGCACAGCCTGTGCTCAGACCTTACCACTCTACCAATGGCTAAGCTCACCCTCGTTTCTCCCCTCTCTATTTGCCAAATCTTCTCAGATGAAATGAATGCCCCGCCTTCTCATTAGCACCCAGCAGCAGCTCCCGCCCACGTGATGAATCATTTAGTGAGTCACAACAACAGGCCGCTCTGATTGGCTGGTCTCCAGAAACAGGATCTCACAGCTGAAGCCACAGACGCAGAGCCACTAGAGTAGGACCTGAAACGGAACCCTAGCTAGTGCCCTGATACCCCCTAGCTAGTGCCCTTATACCCCCTAGCTAGTGTCATGATACCCCCTAGCTAGTGCCCTGATACCCCCTAGCTAGTGCCCTGATACCCCCTAGCTAGTGCCATGATACCCCCTAGCTAGTGCCATGAAACCCCCTAGCTAGTGCCATGATACCCCCTAGCTAGTGCCCCGATACCCCTTAGCTAGTGGCATGATACCCCCTAGCTAGTGCCATGATACCCCCTAGCTAGTGCCATGAAACCCCCTAGCTAGTGCCATGATACCCCCTAGCTAGTGCCCCGATACCCCTTAGCTAGTGGCATGATACCCCCTAGCTAGTGCCCTGATAACCCCCTAGCTAGTGCCCTGAAAAACCCCTAGCTAGTGCCCTGATAACCCCTAGCTAGTGCCCTGATAACCCCTAGCTAGTGCCCTGATAACCCCTAGCTAGTGCCCTGATAACCCCTAGCTAGTGCCCTGATAACCCCTTGCTAGTGCCCTGATAACCCCTAGCTAGTGCCCTGATAACCCCTAGCTAGTGCCCTGATAACCCCTAGCTAGTGCCCTGATAACCCCTAGCTAGTGCCCTGATAACCCCTAGCTAGTGCCCTGATAACCCCTAGCTAGTGCCCTGATAACCCCTAGCTAGTGCCCTGATAACCCCTAGCTAGTGCCCTGATAACCCCTAGCTAGTGCCCTGATAACCCCTAGCTAGTGCCCTGATAACCCCTAGCTTGTTCCCTGATAACCCCTAGCTAGTGCCCTGATAACCCCTAGCTAGTGCCCTGATAACCCCTAGCTAGTGCCCTGATAACCCCTAGCTAGTGCCCTGATAACCCCCAGCTAGTGCCATGATAACCCCTAGCTAGTGCCATGATAACCCCTAGCTAGTGCCCTGATAACCCCTAGCTAGTGCCCTGATACCCCCTAGCTATATGAGTCTCTATTGAATAACTGATATTGACAGGACCTATATGAGTCTATTGAATAACTGATATTGACAGGACTCATCTTAGTGTGGCACAATGTCTAGATTCTGATCCTGGTCTGTATTTGAGCAGTACAACATGTCCAGATTCTGATCCTGGTCTTTATTTGAGCAGGACAACATGTCTAGATTCTGATCCTGGTCTTTATTTGAGCAGGACAACATGTCCAGATTCTGATCCTGGTCTTTATTTGAGCAGGACAACATGTCTAGATTCTGATCCTGGTCTGTATTTGAGCAGGACATGTCTAGATTCTGATCCTGGTCTGTATTTGAGCAGGACAACATGTCTAGATTCTGATCCTGGTCTGTATTTGAGCAGGACATGTCTAGATTCTGATCCTGGTCTTTATTTGAGCAGGACAACATGTCTAGATTCTGATCCTGGTCTGTATTTGAGCAGGACAACATGTCTAGATTCTGATCCTGGTCTGTATTTGAGCAGGACAACATGTCTAGATTCTGATCCTGGTCTTTATTTGAGCAGGACAACATGTCTAGA
>NW_027258046.1:30000-40000 GCF_045791955.1 Oncorhynchus clarkii lewisi
CAGACAAGCTGCCATTACACAGATGACTTCTTTTAAACAATGTATCACGTGACCAACCAATAACGTCCTAGATTCTGAGTTCTGTTCTTCTCTGTCCGGCACTCAGCCTACTACACTGAATTAAAGGATTTTTAGAAACTGTCCATCTGGCTATTAGACCACACTAGCCCGGGTGGCATTCAGGTCCTAAATGCCATACTTGAAAAATTCAACATTTTACTGGCGGTCTAGTTTGTCATATTTTCAAGCCCAAACTGAAAGCCTTGGCTAGCAGGTTAGCTTCATTTCTTACAATTGAGTTACAGTTGATCATGTTTTCCTTCCTGTTCTTCTGTGTTCCTTCCTGTTCCTCTATGTTCCTTCCTGTTCCTCTGTGTTCCTTCCTGTTCCTCCAGACCAGACACCAGCGTGGTGATACTCACCACTTGACTGTGGAGGAGATTCTAGATGAGACCAAACTACTGGACATCGGCATGAAGCAGAAACAATGGCTGATGACTGAGGTGTGTGTTGGTGCTTGACCTTTCACCTTTTCAATAAGATGACGCCAAAAATCTGTTTTTTGACAATTGCAAACTTATCAATGTGAATAATGTAGATCGTTTGACAATATTATCAAGGTTAAGCAAGACTTTTATTATTAGCAACGTTTAGCTAGCTGGAATCCTATTGGTTGAAGAATTGGTAACAGTAACGTTTGAGTTCCAGAGAGAGAGAGAGAGAGAGAGTGTTAAATGATAATTATTATTGATATGGATCAATTGTTAAATCTTTAAAACCACCTCCCATCATTATTCTGATCAGAAAACAGTTTCTATAATATCTTCCACCTCTCTCTTTTATTTACCTCCGTCTCACCCTCCTCTTCCTCGGGCCAAACAGACAAGTGTTTTGAGACCCATGTAAATAATGTTGAAATAAATGTTTGACTCAGTCTCTGTCCCGTCCCCCAGGCGCTGGCCAGTAACCCTAAGATAGAGGTGAGGGATGGGAAATATGCCTTCAAGCCCAAATATCACCTGAAGGACAAGAAAGCCCTGCTCAGACTGTTGGATAAACATGACCAGCTGGGACTGGGAGGATTACTGCTAGATGATGTGGAGGAGGGGCTACCCAACTCTGCCAAAGCACTGAAGGTGTGTGTGTGTGTGTGTGTGTGTGTGTGTGTGTGTGTGTGTGTGTGAGTGTGAGTATTAATGAGTCAGACATATTAACGGCCTCTGTTCCTCCCCAGGTTTTGGGAGACCAGATCATCTTTGTGACAAGACCAGACAAGAAGAAGATTCTGTTCTATAATGATAAACACTGCCAGTTTACAGTTGACGAAGGTGAGAGCGTTGGTGTAGTTTCTCTACCTTAATTACTTTTTGGGGCCCTCATGGTAGATGAGTGGGAGCATTGGTATGGTGTCTTTTTGCTTAGTTCTCTGTAGAAGGTGAGCATATAATGTTAATTAGAACTAGAGTGTTGGTATGTTCTCTCCCTTAATTTAGTTTGCAGTGGTTGAAGATGAGAGCATGTGTATAGTTTCTCCCCATTAAATATCTGTTGAAAAGCTGAGCATTGGTAGGGTTTCTCCCATGTCGTCCAATGCAGAATGTGAAAGTGTTGGTACAATTTCTCCCTTAATTATCAGTTTGCAGTAGATTCAGATAAGTGCGTTGATAAGGTCTCTCTTATTTCAGTTAAAGGAGCTTTATTGACATTAAATGCATTCTGTAAATATTGCCAAAGGTTAAAAAAAATATATATATATATATATATAAAAATGTTTTATAAGTCTAAAGAAGTAATGTCTAAAGTACAACTGCATAAAGTCACTCAGTTCTCTGTAGAAGGTGTGAGCACTGGTCTGGTTTCTCTCCCTTTGCACTGGTCTGGTTTCTCTTTCACGTAATGACCTCAATGGCTCCACCCAGTGGTCAGATTTTTTTATTATTTTTTTACTATGACGTCTAATAAAAGTGTAGAACTTTCAGTTCGTTCATACCAGGATCCATTCAGTCGATACAGGATATTAACTGAGTTTAATTTGTTTGTTTACTTGTATGTATTGATTTGTTTACTTGTATGTATTGATTTGTTTACTTGTATGTATTGATTTGTTTACTTGTATGTATTGATTTGTTTACTTGTATGTATTGTGTACCGTAAGTCAGCTTTTATCTGCCGAGTACGACCTACTTGTAAAAATGTAATAAACTACTACTGCTATTGTCCTACCTGAGCTAATGGTATCCTGTCTGTGTTTCCTGGTCTATCGTCCCAGAGTTCACCAAGCTGTGGAGGAGTATCCCAGTGGACTCTATGGACGAAGAGAAGATAGAGGACTATCTCAAGAGACAGGGCATCTCCTCCATGCAGGAGACTGGACCCAAGAAAGTTGTGAGTTTCTCTCTCTGTCTCCACCTCTTTCTCTATCTCTCCAGATCTCTACCTCTCCGGATCTCTCTACCTCTTTTCTCTCTCTCTCTCTCTCTCTCACTTTCTCTTTCTGTCTGTATTTCTGTCTCACAGGCCTGGGTAATTCCAGTCCTCGGGGGCCTGATTGGTGTTACACTTTTGTCCCAGCTAACACACCTGACTCCAGCTAACACACCTGACTCCAGCTAACACACCTGACTCCAGCTAACACACCTGACTCCAGCTAACACACCTGACTCCAGCTAACACACCTGACTCCAGCTAACACACCTGACTCCAGCTAACACACCTGACTCCAGCTAACACACCTGACTCCAGCTAACACACCTGACTCCAGCTAACACACCTGACTCCAGCTAACACACCTGACTCCAGCTAACACACCTGACTCCAGTAATCATCGTGATCTTCAGTTTAGAATGCAGTTAGTTTAAATCAGCTGAGTTCTGCTAGGGACTGGGGGGGGGGGGGGGACCAATCAGTTCTGCTAGGGACTGGGGGGAGACCAATCAGTTCTGCTAGGGACTGGGGGGGGACCAATCAGTTCTGCTAGGGACTGGGGGGGGGGGGGGGGGGAGACCAATCAGTTCTGCTAGGGACTGGGGGGGGGGGGACCAATCAGTTCTGCTAGGGACTGGGGGGGGGGGAGACCAATCAGTTCTGCTAGGGACTGGGGGGGGGGGGGAGACCAATCAGCTCTGCTAGGGACTGGGGGGGGGAGACCAATCAGTTCTGCTAGGGACTGGGGGGGGGGGGGGGGGGGGAGACCAATCAGTTCTGCTAGGGACTGGGGGGGGGGGGGGGGGAGACCAATCAGTTCTGCTAGGGACTGGGGGGGGGAGACCAATCAGTTCTGCTAGGGACTGGGGGGGGGGGGGAGACCAATCAGTTCTGCTAGGGACTGGGGGGGGGGGGGAGAGACCATTCAGTTCTGCTAGGGACTGGGGGGGGGGGCGACCAATCAGTTCTGCTAGGGACTGGACACACACACACCCACCAATCAAGCCCCCCCCCGGCCTGCCGGTTCTGTCACATAGCTGGGACAGTAAACCGAAAATGATCTTGACACCCAAACAGAACAGAGAGAGGACGTTTGACACGTGGATAATAATGATACGGATCCTTTACTAGAGGAATGTGTTGTCTGATATACTGATATGGGCTATTTGTTAACAAGACAGTTGATCACTACAACATTCAAACTAGAAGTAGTAGGTTGAAGGGTCATTTAAAAGAGTAACTCTGGGGCACATTCATGTTATAAACGTGTTCTACTTATCCACATTGTGATAATTTAGTGAATTTATGGTGGTACGGATTTACATCCACATCTCCTAGCTCTTATCACTCTCTTTATCTTTCTCATGACTTATCTGTGATTGGTTGTTTCTACAATTAACCCGGTCTGTGATTGGCTGTTTTGGTTGTGTTGCTACAGTTACCAATCAAGAGGAAGAAGCCAGGTGGACAGAAGAAGAGACGCTTCAAGACTCACAACGACCATCTGGCCGGAGTACTGGAGGACTACTCGGAGGGCGTACCCGCTAAGAAGTGATGTCACTTCCTGGTTATACCCCTCCCACTTCCTCGGCCCAGTGAGAGAGGGGTGACCTGGGAGTTGTTGTTTTTTGTAGTTTGTTTTTGCCGGAAATAAACTTGTTTTATTTGTCTCACCAAAACTACAATGAAGAGGAGACAATGGGCCTTGTCTCAAACGTGTGAACTTGCTTCCTTTTCTTGTGTCCTTTCCTCCCCCGACGATAAAGGAGAAGGAGATGAGGACAGGAAGCCATTTTGGGAACGTTGAGACACAAGATGGCTGACTGATTGACTGAAGTGAAGTCCTTGCCAAACACACCAACCTAAAGAGACGCTCGCTGTCCTTTTTGTTAAAACTGGACCAGTTTTGGTTCTAAGCAGTAATACAAAATGGTGGACGGCTTTTAGGGGTAGCAAAAATGTCCTGTTAAATTTTCCCCCCGCAAAAAAATCCCAGGTTTTCCAGAAATCCCAGTTGGAATATTCCTGTAATGACAAATTCCCTGGAATCTGGTAACGCTTCAATGGGGATGTCTGGGAAACATAGGGGATTCTGGGAAACATAGGGGATTCTGGGAAAGTTACTGGATATGTGCAGCCTTAGAAGGGGCTGTGTGTGTAAATGTCTGGCACACGATGGACACTGTGTGTGTGTGATAGTGGAGAGAGGATGTGTGTGTGAAAGTGTTTTTTTTTTTTTTAAATAATACCAGTCGTATTGTCTGCTGTAGTTGTTCCTTATATTCATTTACAACAGTGGTCACCAATGGCAACCTGGAGAAATACAGGTTGTGCAGGGTTTTGCTCCAGACCTGCACAAACACTCCTGACTTAGCTAAACGACTCGTAGAATCTACCAGGTTTACTCAGACAAACACTAGCCTGGTCCCAGGGTCTTTGTGCTGTCATTCCAAACGGCATGACAACGAGTCATAGCAGAGCTGAAATCGGGCTAGACAAACACCCCATTCCCATAGAAGCCCTTCAGCTAATAAACTGTCCCTTCAGTATATACTCAAACTGTTCATCAAGACTTTGGTTGTGTTAGTGCAAGGCTAGAGCAAAAGCCCGAGACACCCTGTATCTCTCCACTTCCTGGTTGGTTGGTGATCGCTGGTCTCTTGAGCTTTCTTCATTACTGAGCACGTTACCCACAGTACCTTTCTCCTGAGGCCTTTCCTCTGACGCACAATAAAGTCATGGAAAACACGCTGTACTGTGTCTTCTTGATGACACAGAGGCCTGGATTCAACCTGATGGTTGCTGCTCGCTGACATTTAAAAGGTCATATCTGATTCGGAGAAAGAGAGAGGATGGGAGGAACCGCGGGAAAGACAAATGAAGATTGGTTGGGCGAATAGACTGGTTGGGTGATGGCTCAGTGGGCGAATTGTCGGATTGGATGATGGCTCAGTGGACGAATAGACTGGTTGGGTGATGGCTCACTGGGCGAATAGACAGGTTGGGTGATGGCTCAGTGGGCAAATAGACTGGTTGGATGATGGCTCACTGGGCGAATAGACAGGTTGGGTGATGGCTCACTGGGCGAATAGATAGGTTGGATGATGGCTTAATGACAGATCAGTGAGTGGAATTTACATCTGAGAGACAAATAAAATGTAGTTTTTAGGGTGTCAGGTTGGAGGTGGATGGGGGGGGGTTAAACGCGGGTTGCAACCTGCCGAGGTCGCCGGTTCTAATCCCGGCTGCGACTAGTTTCCCAACTCTACCCAACATCACTAATTACATTTCTAATCTACAAACTCAGAACAGCTCTAAATACGTGCAAAAACAAGTATGGTGGCCCGGCCCCTGCTAGCGGAGGGGACTAAGCACTGAGATAAATGACACTCAACTGCTTTTCTCCTCCCGCCTTCTGACACCCAGGTGGTGACACATCTGTGTGTGCCTGGCAGACATCTCAGCTTTGATGTCAGTTCGCCACCTCAAGCTCAACCTAGACAAGACAGAGCTGCTCTTCCTCCCGGGGAAGACCTGCCCGCTCCAAGACCTCTCCATCACGGTTGACAACTCCACTGTGTCGGCGTGACACTGTGCAACATCCTGTCCTTCTCTGTAAACATCAAAGCAGTGACTGGCTCCTGCAGGTTCTTGCTCTCTACAACATCTGTAGAGTACGACTCTACCTCACACAGGAAGTGGCGCAGGTCCCAATCCAGGCAGTTGTCATCTCCCGTCTGGACCACTGCAACTCTCTGTTGGCTGGGCTCCCATCTTGTGTCATCAAACCCCTGGACCTGATCCAGAACACAGCAGCCCCCCTGGTTTTCAACCTCATGTCACATACTGACTACATTGAGAACATTATTTTGATGTATTTTCAGTATTGTATTGGCAGTTTCCCAGACACAGGTCACGCCTCATCCTGGACTAAACTGTTTAAATCCAGCTGGGTCTGGGAAACTGGACCTGGGTCTGGGAAACTGGACCTGGGTCTGGGAAACTGGACCTGGGTCTGGGAAACTGGGTCTGGGAAACTGGACCTGGGTCTGGGAAACTGGACCTCGGTGTGGTGAGACAAGGAGAACACTTCAGTGACATTCTTCAGATTCTTGTTAAAGTAGTGGCAGTACATTTTGAGTGGTAAGAGATTCCTTCGTTCGCTGTCTGCCAGAGAGGTAAATGTTTTGGGGCCCAGGGCTGAGAGCTGGTGGGGTTTAGTTTTTGGCCGGCGTGACAGCGGAGGTGGTTTTGACAGTCTTCTTCATGTGGTGGTAGTTGGGGAGGATCTTCATCAGGAAGTCGAGCTGAAGAGTCTGAGGCTGCAGAACACATAAACACACGAAGGCATGTTGTTCTTCACTGCTAACAGGGAAACAGTGGATGGACTGGTTCTTAGGTTAAAAACAAGTGCGGAAAGACAAAGCTACATAGACTGTGTCTTATACACACAGACCCGTAGATCACTAATCTCAGTGTGTGTGTGTGTGTGTGTGTGTGTGTGTACCTGTGGTCGCTCTGTCTGCACACGTCTCTGACACCCCGAGCCGAAGATGACAGTGTTTTCAGGTATGACCTCACAGGTGTTGACCTGGCAACAGGCGCCGATGATACAACCAGAAGTTAGAATCATGTTCCTGCCCAGGTCAGCTGGAGGGGGAGGGGGGAGAACACAGTTTAGATGATAGAAGGGGTTCTCTCCATAGTGATTTAATAACCAATCAACAGTTTAGATGATAGAAGGTTCTCTCCATAGTGATTTAATAACCAATCAACAGTTTAGATAGAAGGGTTCTCTCCATAGTGATTTAATAACCAATCAACAGTTTAGATAGAAGGGTTCTCTCCATAGTGATTTAATAACCAATCAACAGTTTAGATGATAGAAGGGGTTTCTCCATAGTGATTTAATAACCAATCAACAGTTTAGATGATAGAAGGGTTCTCTCCATAGTGATTTAATAACCAATCAACACAGACACACTCAGTCATTCAGATCATTGGGAAGAAGAACGTCATTACTGAATTTGTGGCATTTTAATCTTTCTTACCTTTGGATTCTATGACATTGTTGTCCCCAATTTTCAAAGCTTGAGACACTGCAAGTATCATTGGTTAAGGAGAATTTCATACTCTACCAACAAAATGACTTTCAGAGCAGCAATACACACATACAGATATGTGATATTAGACAGAGGTCAAACAATACACACATACAGATATGGAATATTAGACAGAGGTCAAATGTCCAAATAGCTGTACCCTATAGGTCAGTGGCTGTACCCTGTAGGTCAGTGGCTGTACCCTATAGGTCAGTGTACCACTTCAATATAAAGGATACTACACCCAACTTCAAACACGTTGTTGATGCCGATGGTCATCGTCTTTGGCTCCACTCCCTCAGAGTCAGGCGCTATGTTCTCTGGATAACTGATCAAAGACAGACGGCCAGCTTCAAATCAGACGGCCAGCTTCAAATCAGACAGCCAGCTTCAATCAGACAGCCAGCTTCAATCAGACAGCCAGCTTCAATCAGACAGCCAGCTTCAATCAGACAGCCAGCTTCATATCAGACAACCAGCTTCAATCAGACAACCAGCTTCAATCAGACAGACAGCTTCAATCAGACAGACAGCTTCAATCAGACAGACAGCTTCAATCACTACAATGTAGACCATAACATGGCAGAGGTAAAAGAGACCATAACATGGCAGAGGAAAAAGAGACCATAACATGACAGAGGAAAAAGAGACCATAACATGACAGAGGAAAAGGAGACCATAACATGACAGAGGAAAAAGAGGTAGACGAGTGTGTAACAGTATAACTTTAGACCGTCCCCTCGCCCATACCCGGGGCGAACCAGGGACCCTCTGCACACATCAACAACAGTCACCCTCGAAGCATCGTTACCCATCGCTCCACAACAGCCGCGGCCCTTGCAGAGCAAGGGGAACTACTACTTCAAGGTCTCAGAGCAAGTGACGTCACTGATTGAAACGCTATTTAGCGCACACCGCTAACTAAGCTAGCCGTTTCACATCCGTTACAAGTGCAAAAGAGAGGTGGGGGGAAAGACAGAATAAAAGCATGGAAGGAATAAAGTGTAGGGAGAATGGATGGATGTAACAAGGGAGGGGGAGAAAGAGAGGCGGCAATAGAACACGGGAGAGACCTCACCACTGCACCCTTCCGCTTCTAGAAGATTCACTATTGTTATGTTCACCTGTTAATTATAAGAGCTTGTTCCTCGATGAGGTTGCCTTCTCCTATGACTATGGGTCCTGCCTCAGCAATGATGCGGGCTTTGGGATGGACCACGGTTCTGGCACCTGGAAAGACCATACATGAACAGTCAAATGTGCAACGCTAGCCTACCACATCAACCATTTTTAGCCGGCTCCAAAGTGGATATGTACTCAGTAACCTGAACCGTGTAATAATGTCAAGCTATATAGAGACTAGAGCTACTACAGACAAACGAATGTTGTTGTTGCTCATTGTTAAATAAATAGTTAGCGGACGTTACCTGACTAGCTAAGCTACATGCTACATTTGACGTCTTCTTACCAATAGTGACTTCCCCTCTGATCTCGCTTTCGACGCACACCACGGCGCCAGCTGCTATTTTAGCACTACAAACAGAAAACCTAGTGTTGGTAATAATCAGCAATACAAAAAGTGTACAATTTATGATTCATCTGTATGTCTACAAGTTAGTTAGCTACGATTTTAGCTGTAGCAAGCAGCTAACTTAGCTAGTCACGTTAGCTAGCGGTTTCCTAAAACATTCAACACATTCAAACTATCACAAAACAGTATGAAACAGTAACAATGTGTTATTTGATAAACAATACTGAACTAAAAACGAATTCAAGTTGGAGTTGTAATACCTTTTATGAGCATTTTGTTTATCCGACATTTTGTTGATCGACTTGAGTTTTTTCGACAATCGATTTCGAATCCTTCTCAGCATAAACGGCGTCATTGTGCGCTTGCGTGGAACGCAGACAAGAAGGGGAGGGGGGTGGGGACATTAATGGGGATTTAGTGTCACCTAGCGAATGTTTACAAAACTGCAGCTGAACTAATCTCCTAATAATATTTTTAGTCAGAGAAAATGGTTAAAGTATTATTCATTTTCCTCCTTTTTATGCTACTCTCTGTTTATCATATATAAATAGTCTTTTAACTATACATTCATGTACATACTACCTCAATTGGCCCGACCAACCAGTGCTCCCGCACATTGGCTAACTGGGCTATCTGCATTGTGTGCCACCACCCGCCAACCCCACTTTTCACGCTACTGCTACTCTCTGTTTATCATATATGCATAGTCACTTTAACCATATCTACATGTACATACTACCTCAATCAGCCTGACTAACCGGTGTCTGTATGTAGCCTCTCTACTTTTATAGCCTCGCTATATTTATAGCCTCGCTACTGTATATAGCCTCTCTACTGTATATAGCCTGTCTTTTTACTGTTGTTTTATTTCTTTACTTACCTATTGTTCACCTAACATATTTTTTGCACTATTGGTTAGAGCGTGTAAGTAAGTATTTCACTG
>NW_027258046.1:52500-62500 GCF_045791955.1 Oncorhynchus clarkii lewisi
ATCAAATAGAACACATTATGTCATGTAGAACAG
This sequence comes from Oncorhynchus clarkii lewisi, assembly GCF_045791955.1. Lineage (NCBI taxonomy): Eukaryota > Metazoa > Chordata > Actinopteri > Salmoniformes > Salmonidae > Oncorhynchus > Oncorhynchus clarkii. The sequence goes on from NW_027258046.1 coordinate 52,534, forward strand.
AGATATCATCAAATAGAACACATTCTGTCAAGTAGAACAGAGATATAATCAAATAGAACACATTATGTCATGTAGAACAGAGATATCATCAAATAGAACACATTATGTCATGTAGAACAGAGATATCATCAAATAGAACACATTCTGTCAAGTAGAACAGAAATATCATCAAATAGAACACATTCTGTCAGATTCAGAGGAACAATTTAGGATCTCAATTTGGGCCTGAGATCCTTTCTTTGTCGTTTTAGTTCTCGTTCTCGTTCTCTTTCTGTCTCCCTCCCTCCCTCCCTCCCTCCCTCCCTCCCTCCCTCCCTCCCTCCCTCCCTCCCTCCCTCCCTCCCTCTCACTACTTGTCTCTCGCTCCCTCTCCCTCCCTCTCTCTACTTGTCTCTCCCTACTTCTCCCTCCCTCCCTCTACTTCTCTCTCCCTCCCTCCCTCTCCCTCCCTCTCTCTACTTGTCTCTCGCTCCCTCCCTCTCCCCCCCTCTCTCTACTTGTCTCTCCCTACTTCTCCCTCCCTCTCCTACTTCTCCCTCCCTCCCTCCCTCTCCCTCCCTCTCTCTACTTGTCTCTCGCTCCCTCCCTCTCCCTCCCTCTCTCTACTTGTCTCTCCCTACTTCTCCCTTCCTCTCTCTACTTGTCTCTCTTTCTCTCTCTCTCCATCTCTCTCTGTCTTTCTCCCTCCCTCTCCCTACTTCTCTCTCCCTCCCTCTCTCTACTTGTCTCTCACTCTCTCTGTCTTTCTCCCTCCCTCTCCCTACTTCTGTCTACCTCCCTCCCTCTCCCTCCCTCTCTCTACTTGTCTCTCGCTCTCTCTTTCTCTCTCTCCCTCTCTCTCTATCTTTCTCCCTCCCTCTCCCTACTTCTCTCTCCCTCCCTCCCTCTCCCTCCCTATCTCTACTTGTCTCTTGCTCTCTCTGTCTTTCTCCCTCCCTCTCCCTACTTCTCCCTCCCTCTCCTACTTCTCCCTCCCTCCCTCCCTCCCTCCCTCTCCCTCCCTCTCTCTACTTGTCTCTCGCTCCCTCCCTCTCCCTCCCTCTCTCTACTTGTCTCTCCCTACTTCTCCCTTCCTCTCTCTACTTGTCTCTCTTTCTCTTTCTCTCCATCTCTCTCTGTCTTTCTCCCTCCCTCTCCCTACTTCTCTCTCCCTCCCTCTCTCTACTTGTCTCTCACTCTCTCTGTCTTTCTCACTCCCTCTCCCTACTTCTGTCTACCTCCCTCCCTCTCCCTCCCTCTCTCTACTTGTCTCTCGCTCTCTCTTTCTCTCTCTCCCTCTCTCTCTGTCTTTCTCCCTCCCTCTCCCTACTTCTCTCTCCCTCCCTCCCTCTCTCTACTTGTCTCTCGCTCTCTCTTTCTCTCTCTCCCTCTCTCTCTGTCTTTCTCCCTCCCTCTCCCTACTTCTCTCTCCCTCCCTCCCTCTCCCTCCCTCTCTCTCCCTCTTTCTACTTGTCCCTACTCTCCCTCTCTCTCTGTCCCTCTCTCCCTCCAGATCTCTCCATCCCAGTCTTTATTGGACTTGATCTGCTGAGATGAGCAATGAAGCCAATAAAGCCAGACACACACACACACACACCACCACACACACACAGCCATTCACAACCACACACACACACACACACAACCACACACACACACACCAATATGCCAGAGGACTTTAGCTGTTCCCACATACACACCCTTTGAAATAAAATCAATGGCAGTGCTGTATTCACAGTATTCTGTGTCATGATACACACACACACACACACACACACACACACACACACACACACACACACACACACACACACACACACACACACACACACACACACACACACACACACACACACACACACACACACACACACACACACACACAGGTTGAATCTGAAATATCACCCTGTACATTACCAGCTCTCAGCAGTCACTTAAAAGTCACTTATGGTTGAATTAAATAGCGCTGATTTCTTACATGACTGTGTGTGTGTGTGTGTGTGTGTGTGTGTGTGTGTGTGTGTATGTATCATGATAGAGAATACTGTGAATACTGCACTGTCATCAATTTTATTTCAGAGGGTGTGTATGTGGGAACAGCTAAAGTCCTCTGGCATATCGGTGTGTTTGTGTGTGTGTGGCGCCCAGGCATATACATGTGTGTGTGTGTGTGTGTGTGCGACCAGACTGTATCCTCTCTGTGATAACCTTCCATCGTGCTGACTGATGTACTTCCTGTGATGGATATGAGCTGACTCAGCAGGAAGTTCCTTTACATTATTATGTTCAGTATAATTGTTGTTCTTCTTCTTCTGTCTCAACACAGATGTCCACAGAGCTGAGGAGGGATGCAGAGAGACAGCATCACAGCCCGCATTCTACAAACTAACGCACGGCAACATTAAAATGGTGCCCGGCTTATTGCTTCCGACTGTACATATATACAGCAACTCAGAACATATACAGTAACTCAGAACATATACAGTAACTCAGAACATATACAGTAACTCAGAACATATACAGTAACTCAGAACATATAGAGTAACTCAGAACTAATAGAGTAACTCAGAACATATACAGTAACTCAGAACTAATACAGTAACTCAGAACATATACAGTAACTCAGAACTAATACAGTAACTCAGAACATATACAGTAACTCAGAACATATACAGTAACTCAGAACATACACAGTAACCCAGAACATATACAGTAACTCAGAACATATACAAGTAACTCAGAATACAGTAACTCAGAACTAATACAGTAACTCAGAACTAATATAGTAATTCAGAACATACACAGTAACTCAGAACTAATACAGTAACTCAGAACTAATATAGTAATTCAGAACATACACAGTAATTCAGGACTAATAGAGTAACTCAGAACATATACAGGATCTCAGGACTAATACAGGAACTCAGAACATGTACAGGAAATCAGAACTAATATAGGTCCTCAGGACTAATAGAGTAACTCAGGACTAATACAGGATCGCAGGACTAATACAGGAACTCAGGAATGCAGGAACTCAGGACTAATACAGGAACTAAGGACTAATACAGTAACTCAGAACTATTACAGTAACTTAGAACAATTACAGTAACTCAGAACTATTACAGTAACGCAGAACTAATACAGTAATTTAGAACATATACAGTAACTCAGGACTAATACAGGAACTAAGGACTAATACAGTAACTCAGAACTATTACAGTAACTCAGAACTATTACAGTAACTCAAAACTATTACAGTAACTCAGAACTAATACAGTAATTCAGAACATATACAGTAACTCAGGAATAATACAGTAACTCAGAACTATTACAGTAACTCAAAACTATTACAGTAACTCAGAACTAACACAGTAACTCAGGACTAACACAGTAACTCAGGTCTATTACAGTAACTCAGAACTATTACAGTAATTCATAACATATACAGTAATTCAGGACTAATACAGTAACTCAGGTCTATTACAGTAACTCAGAACTATTACAGTAATTCAGAACATATACAGTAATTCAGGACTAATACAGTAATTCAGGACTAATACAGTAACTCAGGTCTATTACAGTAACTCAGAACTATTACAGTAATTCAGAACATATACAGTAATTCAGGACTAATACAGTAACTCAGGTCTATTACAGTAACTCAGGACATTCCCTTTGTCATCACTGTATTTCTCATGTTCCTTTTCTTCTTTCCATCTCAGAGGCTGTTGTTATGGCTTACTGAGCAGAAACAGGTTTCATTCCTCATGTGTTTCTGTGCTTCTAGGATTCTCTGAATGAAGCCTCATTAATCACTTGAGAAGCCTGTAGATTCTCCCTCACTCTCTCCCCCGTGTCCTCCCTCTCTCCCTCTCCCTCACCCTCTCCCTCTATCCCTCTCCCCCTCGTCCTCCCTCACCCTCTCCCTCTCTCCCTCTCCCCCTCGATCTCCCTCACCCTCTCCCTCTCTACCTCTGCCCCTCGTCCTCCCTCACCCTCTCCCCCTCTCCCCCTCGTCCTCCCTCACCCTCTCCCTCTCTCCCTCTCCCCGCGTCCTCCCTCACCCTCTCTCCCTCTCCCCCCCGTCCTCCCTCACCCCCTCTCCCTCTCCCCCTCGTCCTCCCTCACCCTCTCCCTCTCTCCCTCTCCCCCTCGTCCTCCCTCACCCCCTCTCCCTCTCCCCCTCGTCCTCCCTCACCCTCTCCATCTCTCCCTCTCCCCCTCGTCCTCCCTCACCCTCTCCCTCTCTCCCTCTCCCCCTCGTCCTCCCTCACCCTCTCCCTCTCTCCCTCTCCCCCTCGTCCTCCCTCACCCTCTCCCTCTCTCCCTCTCCCCCTCGTCCTCCCTCACCCTCTCCCTCTCTCCCTCTACCCCTCGATCTCACTCACCCTCTCCCTCTCTCCCTCTCCCCCTCGTTCTCCCTCACCCCCTCTCCCTCTCCCCCTCGTCCTCCCTCACCCTCTCCCTCTCTCCCTCTCCCCCTCGTCCTCCCTCACCCTCTCCCTCTCTACCTCTCCCCCTCGTCCTCCCTCAACCTCTCCCTCTCTCCCTCTCCCCCTCGTCCTCCCTCACCCTCTCCCTCTCTCCCTCTCCCCCTCGTCTTCCCTCACCCTCTCCCTCTCTCCCTCTCCCCCTCGATCTCACTCACCCTCTCCCTCTCTCCCTCTCCCCCTCGTCCTCCCTCACCCCCTCTCCCTCTCCCCCTCGTCCTCCCTCACCCTCTCCCTCTCTCCCTCTCCCCCTCGTCCTCGCTCTCACTCTCCCTCTCTCCCTCTCCCCCTCGTCCTCCCTCACCCTCTCCCTCTCTCCCTCTCCCCCTCGATCTCCCTCACCCTCTCCCTCTCTCCCTCTCCCCCTCGTCCTCTCCCCCTCGTCCTCCCTCACCCTCTCCCTCTCTCCCTCTCCTCCTCTTCCTCCCTCACTCTCTCTCCCTCGCCTGCTCCCTACCCTCTCCCCCTCTTCCTCCCTTTGCCTCTCCCTTTCTCCCTCTTCCTCTATCACCCTCTCCCTCTCTCCCCTCTTCCTCCCTCTCCCCCTCTCCCTCTCCCCCTCGTCCGCCCTCACCCTCTCCCTCTCTCCCTCTCCTCCTTTTCCTCCCTCACCCTCTTCCTCCCTCTCCTCCTCCCTACCCTCTCCCCCTCTTCCTCCCTAGGCCTCTCCCTTTCTCCCTCTATCACCCTCTCCCTCTCTCCCCCTCTTCCTCCCTCGCCCTCTCTCACCCTCCCCCTCTTCCTCCCTCTCTCCCCCTCCTACTCTGCCTCTCTCCCTCTCCTCCTCTACATCCCTCTCTTCCTCCCTCATCCCCCCTTTCTCCCCCTCTTCCTCCCCTTTACCTAATGAATGGGTAGAATGGTAGGATGAAGACTTCACAACAGAAATAGGAATGGTAGGATGAAGACAGTACAACAGAAATAGGAATGGTAGGATGAAGTCAGTACAACAGAAATAGGAATGGTAGGATGAAGACTGTACAACAGAAATAGGAATGGTAGGATGAAGACAGTACAACAGAAATAGGAATGGTAGGATGAAGACAGTACAACAGAAATAGGAATGGTAGGATGAAGACAGTTCAACAGAAATAGGAATGGTAGGATGAAGACAGTACAACAGAAATAGGAATGGTAGGATGAAGACTGTACAACAGAAATAGGAATGGTAGGATGAAGACAGTACAACAGAAATATGAATGGTAGGATGAAGTCTTGACATAGACAATAGTCTGTATGTAAGGGATTTCCTCCTCTTCCTCCTCCGAAGAGAGGCGAGAAGGATCAGAGGACCAATATGCGGCGTGGTAAGTGTCCATGGTTCTTTAAATACGTAAATGGACACATGAACAACTGAATACAAAAACAAGAACCGTGAAAACCCAAAACAGTCCTGTCTGGTGCAAACACAGAGACAGGAACAATCACCCACCAACACACAGTGAAACCCAGGCTACCTAAGTATGATTCTCAATCAGAGACAACTAATGACACCTGCCTCTGATTGAGAACCATACTAGGCCGAAACATAGAAATACCCAAATCATAGAAAAACAAACATAGACTGCCCACTCAACTCACGACCATACTAAATAAATACAAAACCAAGGAAATAAAGGTCAGAACGTGACACTGTATTGGTTATAGAATGTCTTGACATAGACAGTAGTCTGTATTAGCTATAGAATGTCTTGACATAGACAGTAGTCTGTATTGGTTATAGAATGTCTTGACATAGACATTAGTCTGTATTAGTTATATAATGTCTTGACATAGACAGTAGTCTGTATAGACAGTAGTCTGTATTAGCTATAGAATGTCTTGTCATAGACAGTAGTCTGTATTAGTTATATAATGTCTTGACATAGACAGTAGTCTGTAGTAGTTATATAATGATAGACAGTAGTCTGTATTGGTTATAGAATGTCTTGACATAGACAATAGTCTGTATTGGTTATAGAATGTCTTGACATAGACAGTAGTCTGTATTAGCTATAGAATGTCTTGACATAGACAGTAGTCTGTATTAGTTATATAATGATAGACAGTAGTCTGTATTGGTTATAGAATGTCTTGACATAGACAATAGTCTGTATTGGTTATAGAATGTCTTGACATAGACAGTAGTCTGTATTAGTTATATAATGATAGACAGTAGTCTGTATTAGTTATAGAATGTCTTGACATAGACAGTAGTCTGTATTGGTTATAGAATGTCTTGACATAGACAGTAGTCTGTATTAGCTATAGAATGTCTTGACATAGACAGTAGTCTGTATTAGCTATAGAATGTCTTGACATAGACAGTAGTCTGTATTAGTTATATAATGATAGACAGTAGTCTGTATTAGTTATAGAATGTCTTGACATAGACAGTAGTCTGTATTGGATATAGAATGTCTTGACATAGACAGTAGTCTGTATTAGCTATAGAATGTCTTGACATAGACAGTACTCTGTATTAACTATAGAATGTCTTGACATAGACAGTAGTCTGTATTAGTTATATAATGTCTTGACATAGACAGTAGTCTGTATTAGTTATATAATGTCTTGACATAGACAGTAGTCTGTATTGGTTATATAATGATAGACAGTAGTCTGTATTGGTTATATAATGATAGACAGTAGTCTGTATTAGTTATATAATGTCTTGACATAGACAGTAGTCTGTATTAGTTATATAATGTCTTGACATAGACAGTAGTCTGTATTAGTTATATAATGTCTTGACATAGACAGTAGTCTGTATTGGTTATAGAATGTCTTGACATAGACAGTAGTCTGTATTAGCTATAGAATGTCTTGACATAGACAGTAGTCTGTATTAGTTATATAATGATAGACAGTAGTCTGTATTGGTTATAGAATGTCTTGACATAGACAATAGTCTGTATTGGTTATAGAATGTCTTGACATAGACAGTAGTCTGTATTAGTTATATAATGATAGACAGTAGTCTGTATTAGTTATAGAATGTCTTGACATAGACAGTAGTCTGTATTGGTTATAGAATGTCTTGACATAGACAGTAGTCTGTATTAGCTATAGAATGTCTTGACATAGACAGTAGTCTGTATTAGCTATAGAATGTCTTGACATAGACAGTAGTCTGTATTAGTTATATAATGATAGACAGTAGTCTGTATTAGTTATAGAATGTCTTGACATAGACAGTAGTCTCTATTGGTTATAGAATGTCTTGACATAGATAGTAGTCTGTATTAACTATAGAATGTCTTGACATAGACAGTAGTCTGTATAGACAGTAGTCTGTATTAGCTATAGAATGTCTTGACATAGACAGTAGTCTGTATAGACAGTAGTCTGTATTAGCTATAGAATGTCTTGACATAGACAGTACTCTGTATTAACTATAGAATGTCTTGACATAGACAGTAGTCTGTATTAGTTATATAATGTCTTGACATAGACAGTAGTCTGTATTAGTTATATAATGTCTTGACATAGACAGTAGTCTGTATTGGTTATATAATGATAGACAGTAGTCTGTATTGGTTATATAATGATATACAGTAGTCTGTATTAGTTATATAATGTCTTGACATAGACAGTTGTCTGTATTAGTTATATAATGTCTTGACATAGACAGTAGTCTGTATTAGTTATATAATGTCTTGACATAGACAGTAGTCTGTATTGGTAATATAATGATAGACAGTAGTCTGTATTAACTATAGAATGTCTTGACATAGACAGTAGTCTGTATTAGTTATATAATGATAGACAGTAGTCTGTATTAACTATAGAATGTTTTGACATAGACAGTAGTCTGTATTAACTATAGAATGTCTTGACATAGACAGTAGTCTGGATTGGTTATATAATGATAGACAGTAGTCTGTATTAACTATAGAATGTCTTGACATAGACAGTAGTCTGTATTAACTATAGAATGTCTTGACATAGACAGTAGTCTGTATTAGTTATATAATGTCTTGACATAGACAGTAGTCTGTATTAGTTATATAATGTCTTGACATAGACAGTAGTCTGTATTGGTTATATAATGTCTTGACATAGACAGTAGTCTGTATTAGTTATATAATGTCTTGACATAGACAGTAGTCTGTATTGGTTATATAATGATAGACAGTAGTCTGTATTAACTATAGAATGTCTTGACATAGACAGTAGTCTGTATTAACTATATAATGTCTTGACATAGACAGTAGTCTGTATTAGTTATATAATGTCTTGACATAGACAGTAGTCTGTATAGACAGTAGTTTGTATAGACAGTAGTCTGTATTAGCTATAGAATGTCTTGACATAGACAGTAGTCTGTATAGACAGTAGTCTGTATAGACAGTAGTCTGTATTAGCTATAGAATGTCTTGACATAGACAGTAGTCTGTATTAGTTATATAATGTCTTGACATAGACAGTAGTCTGTATTAACTATATAATGTCTTGACATAGACAGTAGTCTGTATTAGTTATATAATGACTTGACATAGACAGTAGTCTGTATAGACAGTAGTCTGTATAGACAGTAGTCTGTATTAGCTATAGAATGTCTTGACATAGACAGTAGTCTGTATTAGTTATAGAATGTCTTGACATAGACATTCGTCTGTATTAGTTATATAATGTCTTGACATAGACAGTAGTCTGTATAGACAGTAGTCTGTATTAGCTATAGAATGTCTTGACATAGACAGTAGTCTGTATTAGTTATAGAATGTCTTGACATAGACATTAGTCTGTATTAGTTATATAATGTCTTGACATAGACAGTAGTCTGTATAGACAGTAGTCTGTATTAGCTATAGAATGTCTTGACATAGACAATAGTCTGTATTGGTTATAGAATGTCTTGACATAGACAGTAGTCTGTATTAGCTATAGAATGTCTTGACATAGACAGTAGTCTGTATTAGTTATATAATGATAGACAGTAGTCTGTATTGGTTATAGAATGTCTTGACATAGACAATAGTCTGTATTGGTTATAGAATGTCTTGACATAGACAGTAGTCTGTATTAGTTATATAATGATAGACAGTAGTCTGTATTAGCTATAGAATGTCTTGACATAGACAGTAGTCTGTATTAGCTATAGAATGTCTTGACATAGACAGTAGTCTGTATTAGCTATAGAATGTCTTGACATAGACAGTAGTCTGTATTAGTTATATAATGATAGACAGTAGTCTGTATTAGTTATAGAATGTCTTGACATAGACAGTAGTCTGTATTGGTTATAGAATGTCTTGACATAGACAGTAGTCTGTATTAGCTATAGAATGTCTTGACATAGACAGTAGTCTGTATTAACTATAGAATGTCTTGACATAGACAGTAGTCTGTATAGACAGTAGTCTGTATTAGCTATAGAATGTCTTGACATAGACAGTACTCTGTATTAACTATAGAATGTCTTGACATAGACAGTAGTCTGTATTAGTTATATAATGTCTTGACATAGACAGTTGTCTGTATTAGTTATATAATGTCTTGACATAGACAGTAGT
>NW_027258046.1:70000-120000 GCF_045791955.1 Oncorhynchus clarkii lewisi
TCATCAAGTCAAGTCCTTCAGTCATCAAGTCCTTCAGTCATCAAGTCCTTCAGTCATCAAGTCCTTCAGTCATCAAGTCAAGTCCTTCAGTCATCAAGTCAAGTCCTTCAGTCATCAAGTCCTTCAGTCATCAAGTCCTTCAGTCATCAAGTCAAGTCCTTCAGTCATCAAGTCCTTCAGTCATCAAGTCCTTCAGTCATCAAGTCCTTCAGTCATCAAGTCCTTCAGTCATCAAGTCCTTCAGTCATCAAGTCCTTTAGTCATCAAGTCCTTCAGTCATCAAGTCAAGCCCTTCAGGCATCAAGTCAAGTCCTTCAGTCATCAAGTCCTTCAGTCATCAAGTCCTTCAGTCATCGTCCTTCAGTCATCAAGTCCTTCAGTCATCAAGTAATTTTCCTGGCTGCCATTTCCTCCACCATCACTTCAATCTCTTGTTTACTGAAGTTTTTATTGAGCTTTCCTTGGTTTTATCCATTGTTGTTTTTGTAATAGCTAGTCTGGTGGCTGCAATGTGTGAAAAAATAAATAATTATGTTTTTACAATATTAAAATAATAATAATCAATATTGTCAACGAAACAACAATAACCATTGAACAATAACACACGCACGCACGCACGCACGCACGCACGCACGCACGCACGCACGCACGCACGCACACACACACACACACACACACACACACACACACACACACACACACACACACACACACACACACACACACACACACACACACACACACACACACACACACACACACACACACACACACACCTTTCTTCTCTTCTCCTGAAGTCCCTGTTTCTACCTATTTCGGTTATTTCTTCATCTTCTCCACAGACAAAACTCTCTCCTCTCTCTGTCTCTCGTCCTTGACGGAGATGTAATGAGGTAAGACGTGTGGGTGTTTTTTTCTCTCTTTCTCTCTTTCTCTCACTCGACTCCTCCCTCCCTTCCAGAATGAGCAGGTTATCTCTCTGCCTCACAATTCAATTATATTCAATTCAAAGGGCTTTATTGGCATGGGAAACATATGTTTACAGTGCCAAAGGAAGTGAATATATATATAGATCTGCCTCCCTCTCTACGCCTCTCTCTCTGCCCTCTCTCTCGCTCTGTCCTCTCTCTCTCTCTTCTCCCCCACCTTCTCTCTCTCTTCTCCCCCACCTTCTCTCTCTCTTCTCCCCCACCCTCTCTCTTCTCCCCCACCTTCTCTCTCTCTTCTCCCCCACCCTCTCTCTCTCTTCTCCCCCAACCTCTCTCTCTCTTCTCCCCCAACCTCTCTCTCTCTTCTCCCCCACACTCTCTCTCTCTTCTCCCCCACCCTCTCTCTCTCTTCTCCCCCACCCTCTCTCTCTCTTCTCCCCCAACCTCTCTCTCTCTTCTCCCCCACCCTCTCTCTCTCTCTTCTCCCCCACCCTCTCTCTCTCTCTTCTCCCCCACCCTCTCTCTCTCTTCTCCCCCACCCTCTCTCTCTCTTCTCCCCCACCCTCTCTCTCTCTTCTCCCCCACCCTCTCTCTCTTCTCCCCCCACACTCTCTCTCTCTTCTCCCCCACCCTCTCTCTCTTTTCTCCCCCACCCTCTCTCTCTCTTCTCCCCCCCCCTCTCTCTCTCTCTTCTACCCCACCCTCTCTCTCTCTTCTCCCCCACCCTCTCTCTCTCTTCTCCCCCACCCTCTCTCTCTCTTCTCCCCCACCCTCTCTCTCTCTCTTCTACCCCACCCTCTCTCTCTCTCTTCTACCCCACCCTCTCTCTCTCTTCTCCCCCACCCTCTCTCTCTCTTCTCCCCCACCCTCTCTCTCTCTTCTACCCCACCCTCTCTCGCTTTGTCCCCCCCCCTCTCTCTCTCTCTCTTTCTCTCTCTCTCTCTCTCTCTCTCTCTTGCTCTCTCTCTCTCTCTCTCTCTCTCGCTATCTCTCTCTCTCTCTCTCTCTCTCTCTCTCTCTCTCTCTCTTTCTCCCTCTCTCTCTCACCAGTCAATTCAATTTTCAATTAAATCAGCTTCTTTGGCATGACATAACAACGTACATATTACCATTGAACAATAACACACACACACACACACACACCTAGACACACCTAGACACAGCTAGACACACACACACACACACACACACACACACACACACACACACACGCGGGGTTGATGGCAGTGAAGGCGAGGTCTGGGACATATGATAAATATTATGCATCTCAACACAACATATCTGTTAACCATCAATCATGCTGCACTAAACACCCCGCTCTGTGTGTGTGTGTTAGTGTGTGTTAGTGTGTGTGTGTGTGTGTGTGTGAAGGGTAATTGAAGTGAATCTCATTCCTGATTTGATAACGGGTCTAATGGAGCATGCTGTTTCCATAGACATTTTTTTTTTAAGATAAAGAATCTTCGCTTACTGCGACACACACACTCTCACTCTCAATCTCGCTGTCTCTCTCTCCCTCTTCTCAATTCGTTTGTTCTTTCAGGGTACTCTAGTGGCAGCAGTATTTGAAAGAGGATGTTTTTCTCTCTCTCTCCCCCTCTCTCTCTCTCTCTCTCTCTCTCTCTCTCTCTCTCTCGATCTCTCTCTCTCTCTCTGGCAGCAGTGGTTTGAACGAGGATGTTTTGTCATAATGGGGTGTCCTTGTATGTTTACTGCCAACATTCTACTTGATAACAGCTTCTAAGAACCTCTATCTAAGGTTCTTAGAACGTCTGTCAAGTCCTGAAAAATAGTATTCACCTGTTAGTACTCCTGTCCTTCAGGTGGTGATGTGGGGAGGGCAGGTTAACGTCTGTCTGCCGAGGCCTGAATAACAATATTCATCTGTTAATAGTCCTGACGACAGGAGGCCCTGACTACAGGAGGCTTTTGACTACAAAAGGCTGCTGACTACAGGAGGCTGCTGACTACAGGAGGCTACTGACTACAGGAGACTACGGACTACAGGAGGCTACTGACTACAGAAGGCTGCTGACATCAAGAGGCTACTGACTACAGAAGGCTATTGACTACAGGAGGCTACTGACTACAGGTGGCTGCTGACTACAGGAGGCTGCCGACATCAGGAGGCTGCTGACTACAGAAGGCTACTGACATCAGGAGGCTGCTGACTAAGAAGGCTACTGACATCAGGAGGCTGCTGACTACAGAAGGCTACTGACATCAGGAGGCTGCTGACTACAGAAGGCTACTGACTACAGAAGGCTCCTGACCACAGGAGGCTCCTGACTACAGGAGGCTGCTGACTATAGGAGGCTCCTGACTACAGAATGCTCCTGACTGCAGAAGGCTACTGACTATAGGAGGCTGCTGACTACAGGAGGCTGCTGATTAGAGGAGGGTACTGACATCAGGAGGCTCCTGACTACAGGAGGCTGCTGACTACAGGAGGCTGCTGACTACATGAGGCTACGGACTACAGGAGGCTACGGACTACAGGAGGCTGCTGACATCAGGAGGCTACTGACTACAGAAGGCTGCTGACTTCAGGAGGCTATAAACTACAGGAGGCTGCTGACTACAGGAGGCTACTGACTACAGAAGGCTGCTGACATCAGGAGGCTACTGACTACAGAAGGCTACTGACTACAGGACGCTACTGACTATAGGAGGCTACTGACTACAGGAGACTACGGACTACAGGAGGCTACTGACTACAGAAGGCTGCTGACATCAAGAGGCTACTGACTACAGAAGGCTATTGACTACAGGAGGCTACTGACTACAGGTGGCTGCTGACTACAGGAGGCTGCCGACATCAGGAGGCTGCTGACTACAGAAGGCTACTGACATCAGGAGGCTGCTGACTAAGAAGGCTACTGACATCAGGAGGCTGCTGACTACAGAAGGCTACTGACATCAGGAGGCTGCTGACTACAGAAGGCTGCTGACTACAGGAGGCTGCTGACTATAGGAGGCTCCTGACTACAGAATGCTCCTGACTGCAGAAGGCTACTGACTATAGGAGGCTGCTGACTACAGGAGGCTGCTGATTAGAGGAGGGTACTGACATCAGGAGGCTCCTGACTACAGGAGGCTGCTGACTACAGGAGGCTGCTGACTACATGAGGCTACGGACTACAGGAGGCTACGGACTACAGGAGGCTGCTGACATCAGGAGGCTACTGACTACAGAAGGCTGCTGACTTCAGGAGGCTATATACTACAGGAGGCTGCTGACTACAGGAGGCTATTGACTACAGGAGGCTACTGACATCAGGAGGCTGCTGACTACAGAAGGCTACTGACATCAGGAGGCTGCTGACTACAGGATGCTAATGACATCAGGAGGCTACTGACTACAGGAGGCTATTGACTATAGGAGGCTGCTGACTACAGGAGGCTTTTGACTACAGGAGGCTATGGACTACAGGAGGCTATGGACTACAGTAGGCTATATACTACAGGAGGCTGCTGACTATAGGAGGCTGCTGACTACAGGAGGCTGCTGACTACATGAGGCTACTGACTACAGGAGGCTATGACATCAGGAGGCTGCTGACTACAGGAGGCTACTGACTACAGGAGGCTGCTGACATCAGGAGGCTGCTGACTACAGAAGGCTACTGACATCAGGAGGCTGCTGACTACAGGAGGCTAATGACATCAGGAGGCTGCTGACTACAGAAGGCTACTGACTACAGAAGGCTCCTGACTACAGGAGGCTACTGACTACAGGAGGCTGCTGACTATAGGAGGCTCCTGACTACAGAATGCTCCTGACTGCAGAAGGCTACTGACTGTAGGAGGCTGCTGACTATAGGAGGCTGCTGACTATAGGAGGCTGCTGACTACAGGAGGCTATTGACTACAGGAGGCTGCTGACTACAGGAGGCTGCTGACTACAGGAGGCTGCTGAAAGCTGAGCAGCTAAACCCTATTCTCTATGTATTTCCCATAGGGCTCTGGTCAACTGTAGTGCACTATGTAGTGTAGTAATCAAACTACATCAGAATGAATCACCTGTCAGAATCAAACCCCATCAGAATGAATCACCTGTCTGAATCAAACCACATCAGAATGAATCACCTGTCAGAATCAAACAACATCAGAATGAATCACCTGTCAGAATCAAACAACATCAGAATGAATCACCTGTCAGAATCAAACAACATCAGAATGAATCACCTGTCAGAATCAAACAACATCAGAATGAATCACCTGTCAGAATCAAACAACATCAGAATGAATCACCTGTCAGAATCAAACCACATCAGAATGAATCACCTGTCAGAATCAAACCCCATCAGAATGAATCACTTGTTAGAATCAAACCACATCAGAATGAATCACCTGTCAGAATCAAACCACATCAGAATGAATCACCTGTCAGAATCAAACAACATCAGAATGAATCACCTGTCAGAATCAAACCCCATCAGAATGAATCACCTGTCAGAATCAAACCCCATCAGAATGAATCACCTGTCAGAATCAAACAACATCAGAATGAATCACCTGTCAGAATCAAACCACATCAGAATGAATCACCTGTCAGAATCAAACCCCATCAGAATGAATCACCTGTCAGAATCAAACCACATCAGAATGAATCACCTGTCAGAATCAAACCACATCAGAATGAATCACCTGTCAGAATCAAACCACATCAGAATGAATCACCTGTCAGAATCAAACAACATCAGAATGAATCACCTGTCAGAATCAAACTCCATCAGAATGAATCACCTGTCAGAATCAAACCACATCAGAATGAATCACCTGTCAGAAGTAAAGTTGTAAAGATCTTCAAGGTGTGTCTGTGTCTGTGTGTGTGTGTGTGTGTGTGTGTGTGTCTGTGTGTGTTTGTGTGTGTGTTTGTGAGTGTGTGTGTATTTTTATGTGTGTGTGTGTGTGTGTGTGTGTGTGTGTGTGTGTGTGTTTGTGTATGTGTGTATGTGTGTATGTACGTGTGTGCGTATGTGCGGGCGTGCGTGCGTGTGTGTGTGTGTGTGTGTGTGTATTTATAGGGTGAAATCAGCAGGGGGGGGGGGGGTGGGGGGGGTGTCATCATTTTGTTTTGGTTGTGAAAACTAATTAACAGTTTTTAATGAGCGTTTGATTCATCCAGTCTTGCAGGTAATGTGAATAACAAAAACGTAATCAAAGCATTGTTTACCAAAGACTCTGGCAATTACTTCTGTAAACTGATCTATTGACATACTACCTGCTCACATTAACACGCTCAACAGTGAACAGTCATGGCAAACACAGCTATCTCTTTATGCAGACACTGTACAGTAACCGGGCAACAGTGTGGACACACCGACTCATTCAAGGGTTCTTCCTCGACCCTGAAACTAATAGGTGGGTCCAAGCGTTTGACTGGTACTGTAGGTTCGGGATCGTTAGGGGTCGTTAGGGGTCGTACAGGGGTCGTTAGGGGTCGTTAGGGGTGGTTGTGGGTCGTTAGGTGTCGTTAGGGGTTGTTAGGGGTCGTACGGGGTTGTTAGGGTTCGTTAGGGGTCGTTATGGGTCGTTAGGGGTCGTTAGGGGTCGTAGAGGGTCGTTAGGGGTCGTACGGGGTTGTTAGGGTTCGTTAGGGGTCGTTATGGGTCGTTAGGGGTCGTAGAGGGTTGTTAGGGGTGGTTTTGGGTCGTTAGGGGTCGTTAGGGGTCGTTATGGGTCGTTAGGGGTCGTCACGATCAGGGTAATCCTGGACACCCAGAAGTGAAATCTCATCCCACGGACCTATCTACCGTTTAGGAGACGTAGGTCTTTCCAGGAGAGTTTACAATCAGGGTCCCTGTCTCTCTCCCTCTCCCTCTCTCTCCCTCCCTCCTATCTACCGTTTAGGAGACGTAGGTCTTTCCAGGAGAGTTTACAATCAGGGTCCCTGTCTCTCTCCCTCTCTCTCTCTCTCCCTCCCTCCTATCTACCGTTTAGGAGACGTAGGTCTTTCCAGGAGAGTTTACCATCAGGGTCCCTGTCTCTCTCCCTCTCTCTCTCCCTCCCTCCTATCTACCGTCTAGGAGACGTAGGTCTTTCCAGGAGAGTTTACCATCAGGGTCCCTGTCTCTCTCCCTCTCTCTCTCTCTCCCTCCCTCCTATCTACCGTTTAGGAGACGTAGGTCTTTCCAGGAGAGTTTACCATCAGGGTCTCTCTCTCTCTCCCTCTCTCTCCCTCCCTCCTATCTACCGTTTAGGAGACGTAGGTCTTTCCAGGAGAGTTTACCATCAGGGTCCCTGTCTCT
Source organism: Oncorhynchus clarkii lewisi (assembly GCF_045791955.1). Lineage (NCBI taxonomy): Eukaryota > Metazoa > Chordata > Actinopteri > Salmoniformes > Salmonidae > Oncorhynchus > Oncorhynchus clarkii. The sequence goes on from NW_027258046.1 coordinate 77,184, forward strand.
CTCCCTCTCTCTCCCTCCTTCCTATCTACCGTCTAGGAGACGTAGGTCTTTCCAGGAGAGTTTACAATCAGGGTCCCTGTCTCTCTCCCTCTCTCTCCCTCCCTCCTATCTACCGTCTAGGAGACGTAGGTCTTTCCAGGAGAGTTTACAATCAGGGTCCCTGTCTCTCTCCCTCTCTCTCTCTCTCCCTCCCTCCTATCTACCGTTTAGGAGACGTAGGTCTTTCCAGGAGAGTTTACCATCAGGGTCCCTGTCTCTCTCTCTCTCTCTCCCTCCCTCCTATCTACCGTTTAGGAGACGTAGGTCTTTCCAGGAGAGTTTACCATCAGGGTCCCTGTCTCTCTCCCTCTCCCTGTCTCTCCCTCCCTCCTATCTACCGTTTAGGAGACGTAGGTCTTTCCAGGAGAGTTTACCATCAGGGTCCCTGTCTCTCTCCCTCTCTCTCTCTCTCCCTCCCTCCTATCTACCGTTTAGGAGACGTAGGTCTTTCCAGGAGAGTTTACCATCAGGGTCCCTGTCTCTCTCCCTCTCCCTCTCTCTCCCTCCCTCCTATCTACCGTCTAGGAGACGTAGGTCTTTCCAGGAGAGTTTACCATCAGGGTCCCTGTCTCTCTCCCTCTCTCTCTCTCTCCCTCCCTCCTATCTACCGTTTAGGAGACGTAGGTCTTTCCAGGAGAGTTTACCATCAGGGTCCCTGTCTCTCTCCCTCTCCCTCTCTCTCCCTCCCTCCTATCTACCGTTTAGGAGACGTAGGTCTTTCCAGGAGAGTTTACCATCAGGGTCCCTGTCTCTCTCCCTCTCTCTCTCTCTCCCTCCCTCCTATCTACCATCTAGGAGACGTAGGTCTTTCCAGGAGAGTTTACCATCAGGGTCCCTGTCTCTCTCCCTCTCCCTCTCTCTCCCTCCCTCCTATCTACCATCTAGGAGACGTAGGTCTTTCCAGGAGAGTTTACCATCAGGGTCCCTGTCTCTCTCCCTCTCTCTCCCTCCCTCCTATCTACCGTTTAGGAGACGTAGGTCTTTCCAGGAGAGTTTACCATCAGGGTCCCTGTCTCTCTCCCTCTCTCTCTCTCTCCCTCCCTCCTATCTACCGTTTAGGAGACGTAGGTCTTTCCAGGAGAGTTTACCATCAGGGTCCCTGTCTCTCTCCCTCTCTCTCCCTCCCTCCTATCTACCGTTTAGGAGACGTAGGTCTTTCCAGGAGAGTTTACCATCAGGGTCCCTGTCTCTCTCCCTCTCCCTCTCTCTCCCTCCCTCCTATCTACCGTTTAGGAGACGTAGGTCTTTCCTCTCCCTCCCTCCTATCTACCGTTTAGGAGACGCAGGTCTTTCCAGGAGAGTTTACCATCAGGGTCCCTGTCTCTCTCCCTCTCTCTCTCTCTCCCTCCCTCCTATCTACCGTTTAGGAGACGTAGGTCTTTCCAGGAGAGTTTACCATCAGGGTCCCTGTCTCTCTCCCTCTCTCTCCCTCCCTCCTATCTACCGTTTAGGAGACGTAGGTCTTTCCAGGAGAGTTTACAATCAGGGTCCCTGTCTCTCTCCCTCTCTCTCTCTCTCCCTCCCTCCTATCTACCGTTTAGGAGACGTAGGTCTTTCCAGGAGAGTTTACCATCAGGGTCCCTGTCTCTCTCCCTCTCTCTCTCTGCCTCCCTCCTATCTACCGTCTAGGAGACGTAGGTCTTTCCAGGAGAGTTTACCATCAGGGTCCCTGTCTCTCTCCCTCTCTCTCTCCCTCCGTCCTATCTACCGTTTAGGAGACGTAGGTCTTTCCAGGAGAGTTTACCATCAGGGTCCCTGTCTCTCTCCCTCTCTCTCTCCCTCCCTCCTATCTACCGTTTAGGAGACGTAGGTCTTTCCAGGAGAGTTTACCATCAGGGTCCCTGTCTCTCTCCCTCTCTCTTTCCCTCCCTCCTATCTACCGTTTAGGAGACGTAGGTCTTTCCAGGAGAGTTTACCATCAGGGTCCCTGTCTCTCTCTCTCTCCCTCTCTCTCCCTCCCTCCTATCTACCGTTTAGGAGACGTAGGTCTTTCCAGGAGAGTTTACCATCAGGGTCCCTGTCTCTCTCCCTCTCTCTCTCCCTCCCTCCTATCTACCGTTTAGGAGACGTAGGTCTTTCCAGGAGAGTTTACCATCAGGGTCCCTGTCTCTCTCCCTCTCTCTCTCCCTCCCTCCTATCTACCGTTTAGGAGACGTAGGTCTTTCCAGGAGAGTTTACCATCAGGGTCCCTGTCTCTCTCTCTCTCCCTCTCTCTCTCCCTCCCTCCTATCTACCGTTTAGGAGACGTAGGTCTTTCCAGGAGAGTTTACCATCAGGGTCCCTGTCTCTCTCTCTCTCCCTCTCTCTCTCCCTCCCTCCTATCTACCGTTTAGGAGACGTAGGTCTTTCCAGGAGAGTTTACCATCAGGGTCCCTGTCTCTCTCCCTCTCTCTCTCTCTCCCTCCCTCCTATCTACCGTTTAGGAGACGTAGGTCTTTCCAGGAGAGTTTACCATCAGGGTCCCTGTCTCTCTCCCTCTCTCTCTCTCTCCCTCCCTCCTATCTACCGTTTAGGAGACGTAGGTCTTTCCAGGAGAGTTTACCATCAGGGTCCCTGTCTCTCTCCCTCTCTCTCTCTCTCCCTCCCTCCTATCTACCGTTTAGGAGACGTAGGTCTTTCCAGGAGAGTTTACCATCAGGGTCCCTGTCTCTCTCCCTCTCCCTCTCTCTCCCTCCCTCCTATCTACCGTTTAGGAGACGTAGGTCTTTCCAGGAGAGTTTACCATCAGGGTCCCTGTCTCTCTCCCTCTCCCTCTCTCTCCCTCCCTCCTATCTACCGTTTAGGAGACGTAGGTCTTTCAAGGAGAGTTTACCATCAGGGTCCCTGTCTCTCTCCCTCTCCCTCTCTCTCCCTCCCTCCTATCTACCGTTTAGGAGACGTAGGTCTTTCCAGGAGAGTTTACCATCAGGGTCCCTGTCTCTCTCCCTCTCTCTCTCTCTCTCCCTCCCTCCTATCTACCGTTTAGGAGACGTAGGTCTTTCCAGGAGAGTTTACCATCAGGGTCCCTGTCTCTCTCCCTCTCTCTCTCTCTCTCCCTCCCTCCTATCTACCGTTTAGGAGACGTAGGTCTCTCTCCCTCTCTCTCTCTCTCCCTCCCTCCTATCTACCGTTTAGAGTTTACCATCAGGGTCTCTGACCGTTTAGGAGACGTAGGTCTTTCCAGGAGAGTTTACCATCAGGGTCCCTGTCTCTCTCCCTCTCTCTCTCTCTCCCTCCCTCCTATCTACCGTTTAGGAGACGTAGGTCTTTCCAGGAGAGTTTACCATCAGGGTCCCTGTCTCTCTCCCTCTCTCTCTCCCTCCGTCCTATCTACCGTTTAGGAGACGTAGGTCTTTCCAGGAGAGTTTACCATCAGGGTCCCTGTCTCTCTCCCTCTCTCTCTCCCTCCCTCCTATCTACCGTTTAGGAGACGTAGGTCTTTCCAGGAGAGTTTACCATCAGGGTCCCTGTCTCTCTCCCTCTCTCTCTCTCCCTCCCTCCTATCTACCGTTTAGGAGACGTAGGTCTTTCCAGGAGAGTTTACCATCAGGGTCCCTGTCTCTCTCTCTCTCTCTCTCTCTCCCTCCCTCCTATCTACCGTTTAGGAGACGTAGGTCTTTCCAGGAGAGTTTACCATCAGGGTCCCTGTCTCTCTCCCTCTCTCTCTCCCTCCCTCCTATCTACCGTTTAGGAGACGTAGGTCTTTCCAGGAGAGTTTACCATCAGGGTCCCTGTCTCTCTCTCTCTCCCTCTCTCTCTCCCTCCCTCCTATCTACCGTTTAGGAGACGTAGGTCTTTCCAGGAGAGTTTACCATCAGGGTCCCTGTCTCTCTCTCTCTCCCTCTCTCTCTCCCTCCCTCCTATCTACCGTTTAGGAGACGTAGGTCTTTCCAGGAGAGTTTACCATCAGGGTCCCTGTCTCTCTCCTCTCTCTCTCTCCCTCCCTCCTATCTACCGTTTAGGAGACGTAGGTCTTTCCAGGAGAGTTTACCATCAGGGTCCCTGTCTCTCTCCCTCTCTCTCTCTCTCCCTCCCTCCTATCTACCGTTTAGGAGACGTAGGTCTTTCCAGGAGAGTTTACCATCAGGGTCCCTGTCTCTCTCCCTCTCTCTCTCTCTCCCTCCCTCCTATCTACCGTTTAGGAGACGTAGGTCTTTCCAGGAGAGTTTACCATCAGGGTCCCTGTCTCTCTCCCTCTCCCTCTCTCTCCCTCCCTCCTATCTACCGTTTAGGAGACGTAGGTCTTTCCAGGAGAGTTTACCATCAGGGTCCCTGTCTCTCTCCCTCTCCCTCTCTCTCCCTCCCTCCTATCTACCGTTTAGGAGACGTAGGTCTTTCAAGGAGAGTTTACCATCAGGGTCCCTGTCTCTCTCTCTCTCCCTCTCTCTCCCTCCCTCCTATCTACCGTTTAGGAGACGTAGGTCTTTCCAGGAGAGTTTACCATCAGGGTCCCTGTCTCTCTCCCTCTCTCTCTCCCTCCCTCCTATCTACCGTTTAGGAGACGTAGGTCTTTCCAGGAGAGTTTACCATCAGGGTCCCTGTCTCTCTCTCTCTCCCTCTCTCTCCCTCCCTCCTATCTACCGTTTAGGAGACGTAGGTCTTTCCAGGAGAGTTTACCATCAGGGTCCCTGTCTCTCTCCCTCTCTCTCTCCCTCCCTCCTATCTACCGTTTAGGAGACGTAGGTCTTTCCAGGAGAGTTTACCATCAGGGTCCCTGTCTCTCTCCCTCTCTCTCTCCCTCCCTCCTATCTACCGTTTAGGAGACGTAGGTCTTTCCAGGAGAGTTTACCATCAGGGTCCCTGTCTCTCTCCCTCTCTCTCTCCCTCCCTCCTATCTACCGTTTAGGAGACGTAGGTCTTTCCAGGAGAGTTTACCATCAGGGTCCCTGTCTCTCTCCCTCTCTCTCTCCCTCCCTCCTATCTACCGTTTAGGAGACGTAGGTCTTTCCAGGAGAGTTTACCATCAGGGTCCCTGTCTCTCTCTCTCTCCCTCTCTCTCCCTCCCTCCTATCTACCGTTTAGGAGACGTAGGTCTTTCCAGGAGAGTTTACCATCAGGGTCCCTGTCTCTCTCCCTCTCTCTCTCCCTCCCTCCTATCTACCGTTTAGGAGACGTAGGTCTTTCCAGGAGAGTTTACCATCAGGGTCCCTGTCTCTCTCCCTCTCTCTCTCCCTCCCTCCTATCTACCGTTTAGGAGACGTAGGTCTTTCCAGGAGAGTTTACCATCAGGGTCCCTGTATCTCTCCCCCTCTCTCTCCCTCCCTCCTATCTACCGTTTAGGAGACGTAGGTCTTTCCAGGAGAGTTTACCATCAGGGTCCCTGTCTCTCTCCCTCTCTCTCTCCCTCCCTCCTATCTACCGTTTAGGAGACGTAGGTCTTTCCAGGAGAGTTTACCATCAGGGTCCCTGTCTCTCTCCCTCTATCTCTCCCTCCCTCCTATCTACCGTTTAGGAGACGTAGGTCTTTCCAGGAGAGTTTACCATCAGGGTCCCTGTCTCTCTCCCTCTCTCTCTCCCTCCCTCCTATCTACCGTTTAGGAGACGTAGGTCTTTCCAGGAGAGTTTACCATCAGGGTCCCTGTCTCTCTCTCTCTCCCTCTCTCTCCCTCCCTCCTATCTACCGTTTAGGAGACGTAGGTCTTTCCAGGAGAGTTTACCATCAGGGTCCCTGTCTCTCTCCCTCTCTCTCTCCCTCCCTCCTATCTACCGTTTAGGAGACGTAGGTCTTTCCAGGAGAGTTTACCATCAGGGTCCCTGTCTCTCTCCCTCTCTCTCTCCCTCCCTCCTATCTACCGTTTAGGAGACGTAGGTCTTTCCAGGAGAGTTTACCATCAGGGTCCCTGTCTCTCTCCCTCTCTCTCTCCCTCCCTCCTATCTACCGTTTAGGAGACGTAGGTCTTTCCAGGAGAGTTTACCATCAGGGTCCCTGTCTCTCTCTCTCTCCCTCTCTCTCTCCCTCCCTCCTATCTACCGTTTAGGAGACGTAGGTCTTTCCAGGAGAGTTTACCATCAGGGTCCCTGTCTCTCTCCCTCTCTCTCTCTCTCCCTCTCTCCTATCTACCGTTTAGGAGACGTAGGTCTTTCCAGGAGAGTTTACCATCAGGGTCCCTGTCTCTCTCCCTCTCTCTCTCTCTCCCTCCCTCCTATCTACCGTTTAGGAGACGTAGGTCTTTCCAGGAGAGTTTACCATCAGGGTCCCTGTCTCTCTCCCTCTCTCTCTCTCTCCCTCCCTCCTATCTACCGTTTAGGAGACGTAGGTCTTTCCAGGAGAGTTTACCATCAGGGTCCCTGTCTCTCTCCCTCTCCCTCTCTCTCCCTCCCTCCTATCTACCGTTTAGGAGACGTAGGTCTTTCCAGGAGAGTTTACCATCAGGGTCCCTGTCTCTCTCCCTCTCTCTCTCTCTCCCTCCCTCCTATCTACCGTTTAGGAGACGTAGGTCTTCCCAGGAGAGTTTACCATCAGGGTCCCTGTCTCTCTCCCTCTCTCTCTCTCTCCCTCCCTCCTATCTACCGTTTAGGAGACGTAGGTCTTTCCAGGAGAGTTTACCATCAGGGTCCCTGTCTCTCTCCCTCTCTCTCTCTCTCCCTCCCTCCTATCTACCGTTTAGGAGACGTAGGTCTTTCCAGGAGAGTTTACCATCAGGGTCCCTGTCTCTCTCCCTCTCTCTCTCTCTCCCTCCCTCCTATCTACCGTTTAGGAGACGTAGGTCTTTCCAGGAGAGTTTACCATCAGTGTCCCTGTCTCTCTCCCTCTCCCTCTCTCTCCCTCCCTCCTATCTACCGTTTAGGAGACGTAGGTCTTTCCAGGAGAGTTTACCATCAGGATCCCTGTCTCTCTCCCTCTCCCTCTCCCTCTCTCTCCCTCCCTCCTATCTACCGTTTAGGAGACGTAGGTCTTTCAAGGAGAGTTTACCATCAGGATCCCTGTCTCTCTCCCTCTCCCTCTCTCTCCCTCCCTCCTATCTACCGTTTAGGAGACGTAGGTCTTTCCAGGAGAGTTTACCATCAGGGTCCCTGTCTCTCTCCCTCTCCCTCTCTCTCCCTCCCTCCTATCTACCGTTTAGGAGACGTAGGTCTTTCCAGGAGAGTTTACCATCAGGGTCCCTGTCTCTCTCCCTCTCCCTCTCTCTCCCTCCCTCCTATCTACCGTTTAGGAGACGTAGGTCTTTCCAGGAGAGTTTACCATCAGGGTCCCTGTCTCTCTCCCTCTCCCTCTCTCTCCCTCCCTCATATCTACCGTTTAGGAGACGTAGGTCTTTCCAGGAGAGTTTACCATCAGGGTCCCTGTCTCTCTCCCTCTCCCTCTCTCTCCCTCCCTCCTATCTACCGTTTAGGAGACGTAGGTCTTTCCAGGAGAGTTTACCATCAGGGTCCCTGTCTCTCTCCCTCTCTCTCTCTCTCCCTCCCTCCTATCTACCGTTTAGGAGACGTAGGTCTTTCCAGGAGAGTTTACCATCAGGGTCCCTGTCTCTCTCCCTCTCTCTCCCTCCCTCCTATCTACCGTTTAGGAGACGTAGGTCTTTCCAGGAGAGTTTACCATCAGGGTCCCTGTCTCTCTCCCTCTCTCTCCCTCCCTCCTATCTACCGTTTAGGAGACGTAGGTCTTTCCAGGAGAGTTTACCATCAGGGTCCCTGTCTCTCTCCCTCTCCCTCTCTCTCCCTCCCTCCTATCTACCGTTTAGGAGACGTAGGTCTTTCCAGGAGAGTTTACCATCAGGGTCCCTGTCTCTCTCTCTCCCTCTCTCAGGGATTTAGAAGCACAAATAGTGATTTTACTTTTATTTTTTATTTTTCTGTATTTCTGATACTCGCCTTTTTCTGCACCGCGGGTCGTTAGTAGTTGTGTTTGAGGCTGAAGGGAAAACCCAGTGTGTTTAACCCACCCTCTCTCCCTGTGAAAACCTGTGTGTTTACCCACCCTCTCTCCCTGTGAAAACCCTGTGTGTTTTACCCACCCTCTCTCCCTGTGAAAACCTGTGTGTTTTACCCACCCTCTCTCCCTGTGAAAACCCTGTGTGTTTAACCACCCTCTCTCCCTATGAAAACCCAATGTGTTTAACCACCCTCTCTCCCTGTGAAAACCCTGTGTGTTTAACCCACCCTCTCTCCCTGTCAAAAACCTGTGTGTTTAACCCACCCTCTCTCCCTGTGAAAACCTGTGTGTTATACCCACCCTCTCTCCCTGTGAAAACCCTGTGTGTTTAACCCACCCTCTCTCCCTGTGAAACCCTGTGTGTTTAACCCACCCTCTCTCTCTGTGAAAACCTGTGTGTTATACCCACCCTCTCTCCCTGTGAAAACCCTGTGTGTTTAACCCACCCTCTCTCCCTGTGAAAACCTGTGTGTTATACCCACCCTCTCTCCCTGTGAAAACCTGTGTGTTATACCCACCCTCTCTCCCTGTGAAAACCCTGTGTGTTTATCCCACCCTCTCTCCCTGTGAAAACCTGTGTGTTTTACCCACCCTCTCTCCCTGTGTAAACCCTGTCTGTATTACCAACCCTCTCTCCCTGTGAAAACCCAGTGTGTTTAACCACCCTCTCTCCCTGTGAAAACCCAGTGTGTTTAACCCACCCTCTCTCCCTGTGAAAACCCATGTGTTTTAGACAGGGTTGGAGCAAAAACCTCCAGGAGACACACACACACGCGCGCGCGCAGAACACCGCAGAGATTCACCTCACAATGAGGTGATAGCCGAGGGTCCCGGCAGCTGGTGTTGTCACGGTAACAGGCTGTGGTCAAAAAAACCCTACAGGGAATGAGACAACAACAATTGATGAATCAAAAATATGCTGAGGTAAACAGATATACACACACAGACACAGACACACACAGTTCCACATCATGAGAAACACAATGTGTGTGTGTGTAAATTAAATATTCAGTGGAGAAAAAACCCTGTCTCTTAATCCTGCTTTCTTCCTCCCTCTCCCTCTCCCTCTCCCTCTCCCCTCTCTATCTCCCTCTCCCTCTCTCTCTCTCCCTCTCTCTCTCTCCCTTCCTCTCTCTCTCCCTCTCCCTCTCCCTTCCTCTCTCTCTCCCTCTCTCTCTCTCTCTCCCTCTCTCCCCTCTCCCTCTCTCTCCCTCCCTCTCTCCCTCCCTTCCTCTCCCTCCCTCCCTCTCCCTCTCTCTCCCTCTCTATCCCCCCAGTTAGTCTGAATCATTCAGAATGGTCTGTGTACCTGTTAAGTGTTGTTCTTCCCATGAGCACTCTTACAGAAAATCGAGGTGAATGGAATCTGAGCCCAAGGGTGTCACACGCACGCACGCACACACACACACACACACACACACACACACACACACACACACACACACACACACACACACACACACACACACACACACACATTCTATTTCCTGTTATTATCCCTTTCTCGTCATCATCTCATCTCTGCCATTTATCTGCTGTGAGTTAAAGTGGACGTTGTATAATTTAATCTCAGACACAGACACCAACACACTGGAGGCAGTGGAGGAGTCCCTACTAGTCTGTTAACTAGTCTTCCAGATCAGGTCGAGGCTCTGACACTCTGCAGATAACAGCCAATCTGTTTCTGAGGAAAATAGTCATTACCTTCATCAAACAGCAATGTGTGTGTTTCTAATCAATAGATGAACGGGCATGGATTGACAGAGTCAATTCAAGAACAATACAACTCTAGGATTCTGGAATGTGATGTGATGAATGCAGATTCCAGAACAATACAACTCTAGGATTCTGGAATGTGATGTGATGAATGCAGATTCCAGAACAATACAACTCTAGGATTCTGGAATGTGATGTGATGAATGCAGATTCCAGAACAATACAACTCTAGGATTCTGGAATGTGATGTGATGAATGCAGATTCCAGAACAATACAACTCTAGGATTCTGGAATGTGATGTGATGAATGCAGATTCCAGAACAATACAACTCTAGGATTCTGGAATGTGATGTGATGAATGCAGATTCCAGAACAATACAACTCTAGGATTCTGGAATGTGATGTGATGAATGCAGATTCCAGAATGTGTAGTGTTCTAGAAAATATCCTTCTCCTTCTTCTTCTTCTTCTTCTTCTTCTTGAGGCTGGTTTTTGTCTGGTCGAGCATACGGAAGGAGAATGTCCCCAGGTCTTCTGAGCCTCATGGCGTTGTTTATATGATTACAATAATACACTTGTTTTTTTAATATTTGTAATGTATTATTGCATACATATTTATGAAATAAAACTGTCATCGTGAAATGACATGGTTGTGTGAAATACATATTCATGGTGTTTCATGCATTCTACTAGTGACTCTCACTGTTGTCCCGATTCAAGCAGATGTTTTGAGTGACACACTGGGGATGTACTTGTCCTGCCTGGTACACGCCTCACCATGTTGGTTCACTTCCCAGATCCCAGCTAGGAAGGAGAGAAATCAGGTTACACTGTATAATCCAGTTTCATTTCTACAGGATTATTTCAGGAGATACAAGGGCCTCTGGAAAGGATTAGAGTGGGAAGACTTGAGTCTGTCGAGCTGAATGTTACTGACGTGTCTGTGTTAGAAGACAAGAACTCCTAGCTGCCTTGAAGAGAGAGAGAGAGGAGAGAGAGAGAATGAGATAGAGAGAGAGAAGGAAGAAAGGGAGGAGAGAGAGAGAAAGAGAGAGAAGGAAGGAAGGAAGGAAGGAAGGAAGGAAGGAAGGAAGTAGAGAGTGAGAAAGAGAGAGAGAGAGAGAGAGAGAGAGAGAGAGAGAGTAGGAAGGAAGAAAGGGAGTAGAGAGAGAGAGAGAGAAAGAAAGAGAACGAGAGAGAGAGAGAGAGAGAGAGAGAGAGAGAGAGAGAGATAAGGAAGGAAGGAAGGAAGGAAGGAAGGATGGAAAGAAGGAAGGAAGGAAGGAAGGAAGGAAGGAATGAAGGAAGGAAGGAAGGAAGGAAGGAAGGAAGAAAGGGAGTAGAGAGAGAGAAAGAGAGAGAGAACGAGAGAGAGAACGAGAGAGAACGAGAGAGAGAGAGAGAGAACGAGAGAGAGAGAGAGAGAGAGAGAGAGAGAGAGAGAGAGAGAGAGAGAGAGAGAGAAAGGAAGGAAGGAAGGAAGGAAGGAAGGAAGAAAGGGAGGGAGGAGAGAGAGAGTAAGAGAGAAGGAAAAAGAGAAGAGAGAGAAAGAAGGAAGAGAGGGGGGAGAAAAAGAGATAGAGAGAGAAAGAGAGAGAACGAGAGTCAGAGAGAGAGAGAAGGAAAAAGAGAAGAGAGAGAGAAAGAAGGAAGAGAGGGGGGAGAAAAAGAGAAAGAGAGAAAGAGAGAGAACGAGAGTCAGAGAGAGAGAGAAGGAAAAAGAGAAAAGAGAGAGAAAGAAGGAAGAGAGGGTGGAGAAAAAGAGAGAAAGAGAGAAAGAGAGAGAACGAGAGTCAGAGAGAGAGAGAAGGAAAAAGAGGAGTGAGAGAGAGAAGGAAGAGAGGGGGAGGAGAGAGAGCAAGATGCACATAGAACGACAGAGAGAAGGGAGAGAGATAACACCGCCAGGCAGCAATAAGCGATCACAGCACTCCAGCAGGGATCTGACCCATATAACCCGCTGCTCGTTTAATCAGCCTGCTGGCGGAGCAGCGCAGAGCCCGGCCGCATCTCAATAGAGGCTTTCTACCTTCCTCTCTTTTATTTTCCTCTCGTTTAATCAGCCTGCTGGCGGAGCAGCACAGAGCCCGGCCGAATCTCAATAGAGGCTTTCTACCTTCCTCTCCATTGCTTTCCTCTCTTTAATTTCCTCTCTTTAGTTTCCTCTCCTATAGTTTCCTCTCTTTATAGTTTCCTCTCCTATAGTTTCCTCTCTTTAGTTTCCTCTCCTATAGTTTCCTCTCCTACATTTTCCTCTCCTATAGTTTCCTCTCCTTTAGTTTCCTCTTTAGTTTCCTCTCCTATAGTTTCCTCTCCTTTAGTTTCCTCTTTAGTTTCCTCTCCTATAGTTTCCTCTCCTATAGTTTCCTCTCTTTAGTTTCCTCTCCTATAGTTTCCTCTTTAGTTTCCTCTCCTATAGTTTCCTCTCTTTAGTTTCCTCTCCTATAGTTTCCTCTCCTACATTTTCCTCTCCTATAGTTTCCTCTCCTTTAGTTTCCTCTTTAGTTTCCTCTCCTATAGTTTCCTCTCCTTTAGTTTCCTCTCTTTAGTTTCCTCTCCTATAGTTTCCTCTCTTTAGTTTCCTCTCCTATAGTTTCCTCTCTTTAGTTTCCTCTCCTATAGTTTCCTCTCCTACATTTTCCTCTCCTATAGTTTCCTCTCCTTTAGTTTCCTCTCTTTAGTTTCCTCTTTAGTTTCCTCTCCTATAGTTTCCTCTCCTTTAGTTTCCTCTTTAGTTTCCTCTCCTATAGTTTCCTCTCCTTTAGTTTCCTCTCCTATAGTTTCCTCTCCTTTAGTTTCCTCTCCTATAGTTTCCTCTCCTACATTTTCCTCTCCTATAGTTTCCTCTCCTTTAGTTTCCTCTCTTTAGTTTCCTCTTTAGTTTCCTCTCCTATAGTTTCCTCTCCTTTAGTTTCCTCTTTAGTTTCCTCTCCTATAGTTTCCTCTCTCTTTAGTTTCCTCTCCTATAGTTTCCTCTCCTTTAGTTTCCTCTTTAGTTTCCTCTCCTTTAGTTTCCTCTCTTTAGTTTCCTCTCCTATAGTTTCCTCTCCTTTAGTTTCCTCTTTAGTTTCCTCTCCTATAGTTTCCTCTCCTTTAGTTTCCTCTTTAGTTTCCTCTCTTATAGTTTCCTCTCCTTTAGTTTCCTCTCCTATAGTTTCCTCTCCTTTAGTTTCCTCTTTAGTTTCCTCTCCTTTAGTTTCCTCTCTTTAGTTTCCTCTTTAGTTTCCTCTCCTTTAGTTTCCTCTCCTTTAGTTTCCTCTCTTTAGTTTCCTCTCCTATAGTTTCCTCTCCTTTAGTTTCCTCTTTAGTTTCCTCTCCTATAGTTTCCTCTCCTTTAGTTTCCTCTTTAGTTTCCTCTCCTATAGTTTCCTCTCCTTTAGTTTCCTCTTTAGTTTCCTCTCCTATAGTTTCCTCTCCTTTAGTTTCCTCTTTAGTTTCCTCTCCTATAGTTTCCTCTCCTTTAGTTTCCTATCCTATAGTTTCCTCTCCTTTAGTTTCCTCTTTAGTTTCCTCTCCTATAGTTTCCTCTCTTTAGTTCCCTCTCTTTAGTTTCCTCTCCTATAGTTTCCTCTTTAGTTTCCTCTCCTATAGTTTCCTCTCCTATAGTTCCCTCTCTTTAGTTTCCTCTCCTATAGTTTCCTCTCTTTAGTTTCCTCTCCTATAGTTTCCTCTCCTTTAGTTCCTTCATCGTCATTAAATATGAACCTGATTTCTCCACTAATTTCCTGTCATTTCCTTTCCTTTCCTTTCTGTGATTGTGTTTTCATCTATATAGTAGTGATTACATTGGACAGGTGACATGGAGTCCTGATAGACATCTGTCATTGTGTTTACATCTATATAGTAGTGATTACATTGGACAGGTGACATGGAGTCCTGATAGACATCTGTCATTGTGTTTACATCTATATAGTAGTGATTACATTGGACAGGTGACATGGAGTCCTGATAGACATCTGTCATTGTGTTTTCATCTATATAGCACTGATTAAATTGTCAATCAAGGAGGGGAGGCACAGAGAGGAAACCACTCAATAGTCCTGAGTGGCTTCCTCATTTACTTTCCTAATTTCCTTTCCTTTCTCTCATTTCATGCTCCTTGCTGTCCTTTAGATGCACTAAACTTGAAACTGTAGTGTAGTGGGCCATGATAGGGTAAGACTATGAGACACACTGAAATGAGACATACTGAAGTAGGAGACATACTGAAGTAGGAGACCTACTGAAATGGGACATACTGAAATGAGACATACTGAAAGGAGACATACTGAAAGGAGGCATACTGAAATGAGACATACTGAAAGGAGGCATACTGAAAGGAGACATACTGAAAGGGGACATACTGAAAGGAGACATATTGAAAGGAGACATACTGAAGTAGAAGACATACTGAAAGGAGACATACTGAAAGGAGACATACTGAAATGAGACATACTGAAAGGAGACATACTGAAAGGAGACATACTGAAATGAGACATACTGAAAGGAGACATACTGAAATGAGACATACAGAAATGAGACATACTGAAAGGAGACATACTGAAAGGAGACATACTGAAATGAGACATACTGAAAGGAGACATACTGAAATGAGACATACTGAAGTAGGAGACATACTGAAAGGGGACATACTGAAAGGAGAAACTGAAGTTTGAGTCAGAGAATAAACCTGGATAACAATTGTGTGGCCTACAAACCTGCTGGCTGTGCTTTGTGATTTTCAAGCTTTCATTAGGCTGGTGTATAACACGAGCACTCTGTGTTATAAAAGACTAGCACAGTGGTGGAACGACAAGCCCACAAAAATGTTTTCTGTGTTTGTTCTCAGCGACATAGTTTGCCTTTCAGCTACATTAACAGTTTATAAACGTGCGTCCCGAATCGTACCATATTCCTTAAAATAGTATGCTACTTCTGCCCAGTGCACTCTGGGTCCCATTAAGAGACAGGGTTGCCATTTGACTAAAACTCACAGACACAAACAACCACAACAACAAAATACATCTATGTAATAAATCTTAATTCAGTCATTTATTTGTTGGCAAACAACTTTCACTGTTACAACGAATATTAGTTTAATGAGATCATTCAACATGGCACCCATACAAACTGAATAAATAATCCTCAATAAGAAATTGTAATAATAGTTATAATGATCGTAATAATTTAAAAAACTACCAGTGCGGATTTAATTATTCTCTCTCTCTCCCTATCTCTCTTCTCTCTCTCTCTCTCTCTCTCCCTGTCGCTCTCTCTCTCTCTCTCCCTGTCTCTCTCTCTCTCTCCCTGTCTCTCTCTCTCTTTCTCTCCCTGTCTCTCTTTCTCTCCCTGTCTCTCTTTCTCTCCCTGTCTCTCTCTCTCTCTCTCTCTTTCTCCCTGTCTCTCTCTCTCTCTCCCTGTCTCTCTCTCTCTCTCCCTGTCTCTCTTTTTCTCTCTCTCTCCCTGTCTCTCTTTCTCTCTCCCTGTCTCTCTCTCTCTCTCTCTCTTTCTCTCCCTGTCTCTCTTTCTCTCCCTGTCTCTCTTTCTCTCCCTGTCTCTCTCTCTTTCTCTCCCTGTCTCTCTCTCTCTCTCTCTTCTCTCTATCTCTCTCTCTCTCTCCCTGTCTCTCTCTCTCTCTTTCTCCCTGTCTCTCTCTCTCTCGCCCTGTCTCTCTCTCTGTCTTTCTCTCTCTCTCTCCCTGTCTCTCTATCTCTCTCTTTCTCTCTCTCCCTGTCTCTCTATCTCTCTCTCTCCCTGTCTCTCTCTCTCCCTGTCTCTCTCTCTGTCTCTCTCTGTCTTTCTATCTCTCGCCCTCTCTCTCCCTCTCTCTCTCTCTCTCTCTCTCTCTCTCTCTCGTCATCGGGGGTACAGTCCGTGGGATATACATGTTTAAGCTACACTTCAGAAAGCTCGCCTCTTTAAATAAGTTAAACATGTTTTTGTTGGTCTCCACATTGGGGACAGAGTAGTTTCATCTCCACTATAGAATCATGTCCTCTCACAGACAGGGACCCACCTTATATAGGAATAGTGGCATTTCCCTTTTGACGAGAGACGGCTCAACCTAAAATCAGATGTATCTTTCCGATGTTTTCTCAGATGTTTTCATGTCAAAAGTTCAACCCATATCCCACGCTGTCTGAGGGGGAACTTCCCCCATTACGTTTCAACTCAATATACAGGCTTCCTCTGTGATGTTTGGTTTGCGTCAACAGGAGCTATGGAGAGAGTGTGTGTGTGTGTGTGTGTGTGGGGGGGGGAGGGGGTGTTCCACCTATACAGAATCTCTGGTTTCCATAGTAACCACACAACTGCCATATATCACTTTATCCACCCCCCCCCCCCCCCCACCCCACCCGATGGTTCACAAATCTATACAGTGATAAAATATATATATAGATACGATTGATTTCTCAAAATAGAAGTGATGGAGATGTTTCGAGATAGAAAACGACCGAGGATGAAGTGTGTGTGTGTGTGTGTGTGTGTGTGTGTGTGTGTCAATCCGTAGTGATTTCCATATGTTGTCGGTAAAGAAGCAGTGAGAACGAAGGTTGTTCCTGTAAAGTGATGTGATTGGCTGAACAGGAGTTACGTCGTACAGCCGCACGGAACGACACGTTCTTCACTGTTACAGTCCCAAAGGTACAAAACGAAAAGCAGAAACACCAAGAGGTGTATCCCAGGCAGTCCTGACGCAACACTATTCTATATTCTGTACAAACACATAGAAATCATCTTAACTACCCTGTCATCTGTAGCCATGGTTACAGAATAACATAAAAAAAAAACTTACAGAAATATAAACATTCTCCACCCCCCCCCCCTTCCCCCCTGGAGGGGAGAATGCATCTGTGAGCCCCCCCCCATCCCCCCCCCCCCCCCGCCCTGAAGGGGAGAATGCATCTGTGAGCCCCCCCCCACCCCCCCCCCCCTTCCCCCCTGGAGGGGAGAATGCATCTGTGAGCCCCCCCCCCCCCCCCCCCGCCCTGAAGGGGAGAATGCATCTGTTTCAGTCGATTTCTAATCCTTCAACATCGAACAGTGAAGTTCAGTTGAGTCTCGTACACCTTGCAGGAACAGGAAATGTAACTTTCCACCCTCCGGTTCAGTTCAGTTCATCAGACAGGAGGAAGAGACAGTTGTAAAAACACATAGGAGCTCCTCGAACTACCCTGTCATCTGTAGCCATGGTTACAGTGTTTACAACAACATGTCGTCTTAATAAAATAGTTATGTGAGGAGGGCGGGGCTTTTATCATTACATACTCTACTCTATTGGCAGGTCGGGAAGTAGAAGAACAAGGAGAAGCCTGGCGATTGGCTAGATACTTTTGACCAGTGTCCAGGGCTTGGAAGAGCAGTCTGATGGGTTTTTGACAGTGAAAAAAGACTCAGCTAGGATCTGCTACAGGTCCATGGTAGGATGTGTCTGGGCTACGACCCAAGGAACGTCTATCAAGACAGGTGGCCTGACAGATCCTTCCCTCCTTCAGGAACTACTTCATATTTCCATTCCTGAAGAATATTCACACAAAAAAACCTCCTCTGTTTCGAGCCACCCAGTTTAGTTCGTTCTGGTCTAAATACAATCCATCTCTATCCAATCGAATCCCTCTCTCATCTCCCTTCCGGCCAATGATAGCTCAGTATCATCCCTATTGTCACTAACCACAGGAAAGAATCAGGAAGCGAGTGCGTTCAACCAGGCCTTCATTGGTCAGCGCCAACTGTCAATCAATCATCAACATATAACTATTCTGGGAGGCGGGACTAAAAAAGAAGGTGGGACCCGGAAAATAAGGGGTTTAGAGTCTTCTCATTGGTCTATAGGCTCGTGACCAGTTGGGAGGGGTCAACGGGGGTCAGGGGCTCCTCGGGCGACGAATCAGAATCCTCCTTGTTGACAGGTACCATGTAGCCGTCGCTGCCCCCCCGCCCCATCTGGTAGTAATGGTGGAGCTGGTGGAGGTGGTTCCTGGACCCCAGGTTTGGCATGCTCTTATAGTAAACATCATCCGCCTCCGGCCCCGGTCCGCTCCCGGTGCTGCTGGTACCGGCCTGAATCTCCCCGCTGTCGTCCATCTCGCCGTCCGCTAACCCGTTCATCTGCCCGTGACTACCGTGGCCGTCCGGTAGATCCGTTAACACGGGCATGGAGGTGTACAGAGAGTTTCTGTGATTGGGTGACTGCGGCGTCTCGTCCGTCTGCTCGTTGGTCAGGAGGGGGAAGAAGCTCTCGCTGGTCTCCTGGGGGATGCGCCGGGGGTGGGAGAAGTTATGGGGGGGCGGGGGAGGAGGGTGAGGGTGGGGGAGGCTGTCCGGGGGAGGCAGAGGGCGGGGCGGGAGGAGGGGGGCGTTCGACTCCTCCCTTATAATCTCCAATCCCAAATTCTCATCCAATGGGAAGGCAGCGTTGGGGTTATCCAGCACCATGTGACTAACGTCGACGCCGTCGTTACTCAAGTCGTAGTCACGGTTACTCCCGCTGCCGACTACGCCACCAATTCCGATTCCGTTACTGCCGTTACCGACCAGGCCGCCCGCGTTGCCGGTGCCATTACCGATGTTGACCATCTTGTTCATCAGGTTGTGGTTGCGTTCGGTGGTCGCCGAGCGTTGGTGGTTGTTCAAGTAGGAAGGGGCGTAGTTGGACGTTAACTCTCTGAGGATCTGCTTTTCTAACGTCGTTGTCGTCTCCTTGTGGTTGCCGTAGGTACTGTAACCGCCGACGCCGCCTCGTTCCAGAATCTGGACGCCGTCGCCGAGGTAGTCGCCGCTCGCCGCGCTGTAGTTGTTGCCGTGGTTACCGTTGAGAGGGAGCGTATCCATGACGCTGGTGTCTCGCGCGTTGTTTAGGATTCCCTCTGTGGAAAACGGTAAACAAACGCAATTATTAGAAGAAACAAAGTTAAGCAATAAAACTTTAAATTGTCTTTGTTCGGTGTTCGGTATAGTAAATATTGTTCGGTGTTCGGTGTTCGGTGTAGTAAATATTGTTCATATTGTTCGGTATAGTAAATATTGTTCATATTGTTCGGTGTAGTAAATATTGTTCATATTGTTCGGTGTAGTAAATATTGTTCATATTGTTCGGTGTTCGGTGTAGTAAATATTGTTCGGTGTAGTAAATATTGTTCGGTATAGTAAATATTGTTCGGTGTAGTAAATATTGTTCGGTGTAGTAAATATTGTTCATATTGTTCGGTGTAGTAAATATTGTTCATATTGTTCGGTGTAGTAAATATTGTTCGGTGTAGTAAATATTGTTCGGTATAGTAAATATTGTTCGGTGTAGTAAATATTGTTCGGTGTAGTAAATATTGTTCGGTATAGTAAATATTGTTCGGTATAGTAAATATTGTTCGGTGTAGTAAATATTGTTCGGTGTAGTAAATATTGTTCGGTGTAGTAAATATTGTTCGGTGTAGTAAATATTGTTCGGTATAGTAAATATTGTTCGGTGTAGTAAATATTGTTCATATTGTTCGGTATAGTAAATATTGTTCATATTGTTCGGTGTTCGGTGTAGTAAATATTGTTCGGTGTAGTAAATATTGTTCGGTGTAGTAAATATTGTTCGGTGTAGTAAAGATTGTTCGGTATAGTAAATATTGTTCGGTGTAGTAAATATTGTTCATATTGTTCGGTATAGTAAATATTGTTCATATTGTTCGGTGTAGTAAATATTGTTCATATTGTTCGGTGTAGTAAATATTGTTCATATTGTTCGGTGTTCGGTGTAGTAAATATTGTTCGGTGTAGTAAATATTGTTCGGTATAGTAAATATTGTTCGGTGTAGTAAATATTGTTCGGTATAGTAAATATTGTTCGGTATAGTAAATATTGTTCGGTGTAGTAAATATTGTTCGGTGTAGTAAATATTGTTCGGTATAGTAAATATTGTTCGGTGTAGTAAATATTGTTTGGTGTAGTAAATATTGTTCGGTATAGTAAATATTGTTCGGTGTAGTAAATATTGTTCGGTATAGTAAATATTGTTCGGAATAGTAAATATTGTTCGGTGTAGTAAATATTGTTCGGTGTAGTAAATATTGTTCGGTATAGTAAATATTGTTCGGTGTAGTAAATATTGTTCGGTATAGTAAATATTGTTCGGTATAGTAAATATTGTTCGGTGTAGTAAATATTGTTCGGTGTAGTAAATATTGTTCGGTGTAGTAAATATTGTTCGGTGTAGTAAATATTGTTCGGTATAGTAAATATTGTTCGGTGTAGTAAATATTGTTCATATTGTTCGGTATAGTAAATATTGTTCATATTGTTCGGTGTTCGGTGTAGTAAATATTGTTCGGTGTAGTAAATATTGTTCGGTGTAGTAAATATTGTTCGGTGTAGTAAATATTGTTCGGTGTAGTAAAGATTGTTCGGTATAGTAAATATTGTTCGGTGTAGTAAATATTGTTCATATTGTTCGGTATAGTAAATATTGTTCGGTGTAGTAAATATTGTTCATATTGTTCGGTGTAGTAAATATTGTTCGGTGTAGTAAATATTGTTTGGTGTAGTAAATATTGTTCATATTGTTCGGTGTAGTAAATATTGTTTGGTGTAGTAAATATTGTTCAAATTGTTCGGTGTAGTAAATATTGTTCGGTGTAGTAAATATTGTTCGGTGTAGTAAATATTGTTCATATTGTTCGGTATAGTAAATATTGTTCGGTGTAGTAAATATTGTTCATATTGTTCGGTATAGTAAATATTGTTTGGTATAGTAAATATTGTTTGGTGTAGTAAATATTGTTCATATTGTTCGGTATAGTAAATATTGTTCGGTGTAGTAAATATTGTTTGGTATAGTAAAGATTGTTCGGTATAGTAAATATTGTTCGGTGTAGTAAATATTGTTTGGTATAGTAAATATTGTTCGGTATAGTAAATATTGTTTGGTGTAGTAAATATTGTTCATATTGTTCGGTATAGTAAATATTGTTCGGTGTAGTAAATATTGTTTGGTATAGTAAAGATTGTTCGGTATAGTAAATATTGTTTGGTGTAGTAAATATTGTTCATATTGTTCGGTATAGTAAATATTGTTCGGTGTAGTAAATATTGTTTGGTATAGTAAATATTGTTCGGTATAGTAAATATTGTTTGGTGTAGTAAATATTGTTCATATTGTTCGGTATAGTAAATATTGTTCGGTGTAGTAAATATTGTTTGGTATAGTAAATATTGTTCGGTGTAGTAAATATTGTTCGGTATAGTAAATATTGTTCGGTGTAGTAAAGATTGTTCGGTATAGTAAATATTGTTCGGTGTAGTAAATATTGTTCATATTGTTCGGTATAGTAAATATTGTTCGGTGTAGTAAATATTGTTCATATTGTTCGGTGTAGTAAATATTGTTCGGTGTAGTAAATATTGTTCGGTGTAGTAAATATTGTTCATATTGTTCGGTGTAGTAAATATTGTTTGGTGTAGTTAATATTGTTCATATTGTTCGGTGTAGTAAATATTGTTCGGTGTAGTAAATATTGTTCATATTGTTCGGTATAGTAAATATTGTTCGGTGTAGTAAATATTGTTCATATTGTTCGGTATAGTAAATATTGTTTGGTATAGTAAATATTGTTTGGTGTAGTAAATATTGTTCATATTGTTCGGTATAGTAAATATTGTTCGGTGTAGTAAATATTGTTTGGTATAGTAAAGATTGTTCGGTATAGTAAATATTGTTCGGTGTAGTAAATATTGTTTGGTATAGTAAATATTGTTCGGTATAGTAAATATTGTTTGGTGTAGTAAATATTGTTCATATTGTTCGGTATAGTAAATATTGTTCGGTGTAGTAAATATTGTTTGGTATAGTAAAGATTGTTCGGTATAGTAAATATTGTTTGGTGTAGTAAATATTGTTCATATTGTTCGGTATAGTAAATATTGTTCGGTGTAGTAAATATTGTTTGGTATAGTAAATATTGTTCGGTATTGTAAATATTGTTTGGTGTAGTAAATATTGTTCATATTGTTCGGTATAGTAAATATTGTTCGGTGTAGTAAATATTGTTTGGTATAGTAAATATTGTTTGGTGTAGTAAATATTGTTCATATTGTTCGGTATAGTAAATATTGTTCGGTGTAGTAAATATTGTTTGGTATAGTAAATATTGTTTGGTGTAGTAAATATTGTTCATATTGTTTGGTATAGTAAATATTGTTCATATTGTTTGGTATAGTAAATATTGTTCGGTATAATAAATATTGTTTGGTATAGTAAATATTGTTTGGTATAGTAAATATTGTTCGGTGTAGTAAATATTGTTCGGAATAGTAAATATTGTTCGGTGTAGTAAATATTGTTCGGTATAGTAAATATTGTTCGGTATAGTAAATATTGTTCGGTGTAGTAAATATTGTTCGGTGTAGTAAATATTGTTTGGTGTAGTAAATATTGTTCGGTGTAGTAAATATTGTTCGGTATAGTAAATATTGTTCGGTGTAGTAAATATTGTTCATATTGTTCGGTATAGTAAATATTGTTCATATTGTTCGGTGTTCGGTGTAGTAAATATTGTTCGGTGTAGTAAATATTGTTCGGTGTAGTAAATATTGTTCGGTGTAGTAAAGATTGTTCGGTATAGTAAATATTGTTCGGTGTAGTAAATATTGTTCATATTGTTCGGTATAGTAAATATTGTTCGGTGTAGTAAATATTGTTCATATTGTTCGGTGTAGTAAATATTGTTCGGTGTAGTAAATATTGTTCGGTGTAGTAAATATTGTTCATATTGTTCGGTGTAGTAAATATTGTTTGGTGTAGTAAATATTGTTCATATTGTTCGGTGTAGTAAATATTGTTCGGTGTAGTAAATATTGTTCGGTGTAGTAAATATTGTTCATATTGTTCGGTATAGTAAATATTGTTCGGTGTAGTAAATATTGTTCATATTGTTCGGTATAGTAAATATTGTTTGGTATAGTAAATATTGTTTGGTGTAGTAAATATTGTTCATATTGTTCGGTGTAGTAAATATTGTTCGGTGTAGTAAATATTGTTTGGTATAGTAAAGATTGTTCGGTATAGTAAATATTGTTCGGTGTAGTAAATATTGTTTGGTATAGTAAATATTGTTCGGTATAGTAAATATTGTTTGGTGTAGTAAATATTGTTCATATTGTTCGGTATAGTAAATATTGTTCGGTGTAGTAAATATTGTTTGGTATAGTAAAGATTGTTCGGTATAGTAAATATTGTTTGGTGTAGTAAATATTGTTCATATTGTTCGGTATAGTAAATATTGTTCGGTGTTGTAAATATTGTTTGGTATAGTAAATATTGTTCGGTATAGTAAATATTGTTTGGTGTAGTAAATATTGTTCATATTGTTCGGTATAGTAAATATTGTTCGGTGTAGTAAATATTGTTTGGTATAGTAAAAATTGTTCGGTGTAGTAAATATTGTTCGGTATAGTAAATATTGTTCGGTGTAGTAAAGATTGTTCGGTATAGTAAATATTGTTCGGTGTAGTAAATATTGTTCATATTGTTCGGTATAGTAAATATTGTTCGGTGTAGTAAATATTGTTCATATTGTTCGGTGTAGTAAATATTGTTCGGTGTAGTAAATATTGTTCGGTGTAGTAAATATTGTTCATATTGTTCGGTGTAGTAAATATTGTTTGGTGTAGTAAATATTGTTCATATTGTTCGGTGTAGTAAATATTGTTCGGTGTAGTAAATATTGTTCGGTGTAGTAAATATTGTTCATATTGTTCGGTATAGTAAATATTGTTCGGTGTAGTAAATATTGTTCATATTGTTCGGTATGGTAAATATTGTTTGGTATAGTAAATATTGTTTGGTGTAGTAAATATTGTTCATATTGTTCGGTATAGTAAATATTGTTCATATTGTTCGGTGTAGTAAATATTGTTCATATTGTTCGGTGTAGTAAATATTGTTCATATTGTTCGGTGTAGTAAATATTGTTCGGTGTAGTAAATTTTGTTCGGTATAGTAAATATTGTTCGGTGTAGTAAATATTGTTCGGTATAGTAAATATTGTTCGGTATAGTAAATATTGTTCGGTGTAGTAAATATTGTTCGGTGTAGTAAATATTGTTCGGTATAGTAAATATTGTTCGGTGTAGTAAATATTGTTTGGTGTAGTAAATATTGTTCGGTATAGTAAATATTGTTCGGTGTAGTAAATATTGTTCGGTATAGTAAATATTGTTCGGAATAGTAAATATTGTTCGGTGTAGTAAATATTGTTCGGTGTAGTAAATATTGTTCGGTATAGTAAATATTGTTCGGTGTAGTAAATATTGTTCGGTATAGTAAATATTGTTCGGTATAGTAAATATTGTTCGGTGTAGTAAATATTGTTCGGTGTAGTAAATATTGTTCGGTGTAGTAAATATTGTTCGGTATAGTAAATATTGTTCGGTGTAGTAAATATTGTTCATATTGTTCGGTATAGTAAATATTGTTCATATTGTTCGGTGTTCGGTGTAGTAAATATTGTTCGGTGTAGTAAATATTGTTCGGTGTAGTAAATATTGTTCGGTGTAGTAAATATTGTTCGGTGTAGTAAAGATTGTTCGGTATAGTAAATATTGTTCGGTGTAGTAAATATTGTTCATATTGTTCGGTATAGTAAATATTGTTCGGTGTAGTAAATATTGTTCATATTGTTCGGTGTAGTAAATATTGTTCGGTGTAGTAAATATTGTTCGGTGTAGTAAATATTGTTCATATTGTTCGGTGTAGTAAATATTGTTCGGTGTAGTAAATATTGTTCGGTGTAGTAAATATTGTTCATATTGTTCGGTATAGTAAATATTGTTCGGTGTAGTAAATATTGTTCATATTGTTCGGTATAGTAAATATTGTTTGGTATAGTAAATATTGTTTGGTGTAGTAAATATTGTTCATATTGTTCGGTATAGTAAATATTGTTCGGTGTAGTAAATATTGTTTGGTATAGTAAAGATTGTTCGGTATAGTAAATATTGTTCGGTGTAGTAAATATTGTTTGGTA
This sequence comes from Oncorhynchus clarkii lewisi, assembly GCF_045791955.1. Taxonomy (NCBI): domain Eukaryota; kingdom Metazoa; phylum Chordata; class Actinopteri; order Salmoniformes; family Salmonidae; genus Oncorhynchus; species Oncorhynchus clarkii. Next base: position 101,780 of record NW_027258046.1, read on the forward strand.
TAGTAAATATTGTTCGGTATAGTAAATATTGTTTGGTGTAGTAAATATTGTTCATATTGTTCGGTATAGTAAATATTGTTCGGTGTAGTAAATATTGTTTGGTATAGTAAAGATTGTTCGGTATAGTAAATATTGTTTGGTGTAGTAAATATTGTTCATATTGTTCGGTATAGTAAATATTGTTCGGTGTAGTAAATATTGTTTGGTATAGTAAATATTGTTCGGTATAGTAAATATTGTTTGGTGTAGTAAATATTGTTCATATTGTTCGGTATAGTAAATATTGTTCGGTGTAGTAACTATTGTTTGGTATAGTAAATATTGTTCGGTGTAGTAAATATTGTTCGGTATAGTAAATATTGTTCGGTGTAGTAAAGATTGTTCGGTATAGTAAATATTGTTCGGTGTAGTAAATATTGTTCATATTGTTCGGTATAGTAAATATTGTTCGGTGTAGTAAATATTGTTCATATTGTTCGGTGTAGTAAATATTGTTCGGTGTAGTAAATATTGTTCATATTGTTTGGTGTAGTAAATATTGTTCATATTGTTCGGTGTAGTAAATATTGTTCGGTGTAGTAAATATTGTTCGGTGTAGTAAATATTGTTCATATTGTTCGGTATAGTAAATATTGTTCGGTGTAGTAAATATTGTTCATATTGTTCGGTATAGTAAATATTGTTTGGTATAGTAAATATTGTTTGGTGTAGTAAATATTGTTCATATTGTTCGGTATAGTAAATATTGTTCGGTGTAGTAAATATTGTTTGGTATAGTAAAGATTGTTCGGTATAGTAAATATTGTTCGGTGTAGTAAATATTGTTTGGTATAGTAAATATTGTTCGGTATAGTAAATATTGTTTGGTGTAGTAAATATTGTTCATATTGTTCGGTATAGTAAATATTGTTCGGTGTAGTAAATATTGTTTGGTATAGTAAATATTGTTCGGTATTGTAAATATTGTTTGGTGTAGTAAATATTGTTCATATTGTTCGGTATAGTAAATATTGTTCGGTGTAGTAAATATTGTTTGGTATAGTAAATATTGTTTGGTGTAGTAAATATTGTTCATATTGTTCGGTATAGTAAATATTGTTCGGTGTAGTAAATATTGTTTGGTATAGTAAATATTGTTTGGTGTAGTAAATATTGTTCATATTGTTTGGTATAGTAAATATTGTTCATATTGTTTGGTATAGTAAATATTGTTCGGTATAATAAATATTGTTTGGTATAGTAAATATTGTTTGGTATAGTAAATATTGTTCGGTGTAGTAAATATTGTTCGGAATAGTAAATATTGTTCGGTGTAGTAAATATTGTTCGGTATAGTAAATATTGTTCGGTATAGTAAATATTGTTCGGTGTAGTAAATATTGTTCGGTGTAGTAAATATTGTTTGGTGTAGTAAATATTGTTCGGTGTAGTAAATATTGTTCGGTATAGTAAATATTGTTCGGTGTAGTAAATATTGTTCATATTGTTCGGTATAGTAAATATTGTTCATATTGTTCGGTGTTCGGTGTAGTAAATATTGTTCGGTGTAGTAAATATTGTTCGGTGTAGTAAATATTGTTCGGTGTAGTAAAGATTGTTCGGTATAGTAAATATTGTTCGGTGTAGTAAATATTGTTCATATTGTTCGGTATAGTAAATATTGTTCGGTGTAGTAAATATTGTTCATATTGTTCGGTGTAGTAAATATTGTTCGTGTAGTAAATATTGTTCGGTGTAGTAAATATTGTTCATATTGTTCGGTGTAGTAAATATTGTTTGGTGTAGTAAATATTGTTCATATTGTTCGGTGTAGTAAATATTGTTCGGTGTAGTAAATATTGTTCGGTGTAGTAAATATTGTTCATATTGTTCGGTATAGTAAATATTGTTCGGTGTAGTAAATATTGTTCATATTGTTCGGTATAGTAAATATTGTTTGGTATAGTAAATATTGTTTGGTGTAGTAAATATTGTTCATATTGTTCGGTGTAGTAAATATTGTTCGGTGTAGTAAATATTGTTTGGTATAGTAAAGATTGTTCGGTATAGTAAATATTGTTCGGTGTAGTAAATATTGTTTGGTATAGTAAATATTGTTCGGTATAGTAAATATTGTTTGGTGTAGTAAATATTGTTCATATTGTTCGGTATAGTAAATATTGTTCGGTGTAGTAAATATTGTTTGGTATAGTAAAGATTGTTCGGTATAGTAAATATTGTTTGGTGTAGTAAATATTGTTCATATTGTTCGGTATAGTAAATATTGTTCGGTGTTGTAAATATTGTTTGGTATAGTAAATATTGTTCGGTATAGTAAATATTGTTTGGTGTAGTAAATATTGTTCATATTGTTCGGTATAGTAAATATTGTTCGGTGTAGTAAATATTGTTTGGTATAGTAAAAATTGTTCGGTGTAGTAAATATTGTTCGGTATAGTAAATATTGTTCGGTGTAGTAAAGATTGTTCGGTATAGTAAATATTGTTCGGTGTAGTAAATATTGTTCATATTGTTCGGTATAGTAAATATTGTTCGGTGTAGTAAATATTGTTCATATTGTTCGGTGTAGTAAATATTGTTCGGTGTAGTAAATATTGTTCGGTGTAGTAAATATTGTTCATATTGTTCGGTGTAGTAAATATTGTTTGGTGTAGTAAATATTGTTCATATTGTTCGGTGTAGTAAATATTGTTCGGTGTAGTAAATATTGTTCGGTGTAGTAAATATTGTTCATATTGTTCGGTATAGTAAATATTGTTCGGTGTAGTAAATATTGTTCATATTGTTCGGTATGGTAAATATTGTTTGGTATAGTAAATATTGTTTGGTGTAGTAAATATTGTTCATATTGTTCGGTATAGTAAATATTGTTCATATTGTTCGGTGTAGTAAATATTGTTCATATTGTTCGGTGTAGTAAATATTGTTCATATTGTTCGGTGTTCGGTGTAGTAAATATTGTTCGGTGTAGTAAATTTTGTTCGGTATAGTAAATATTGTTCGGTGTAGTAAATATTGTTCGGTATAGTAAATATTGTTCGGTATAGTAAATATTGTTCGGTGTAGTAAATATTGTTCGGTGTAGTAAATATTGTTCGGTATAGTAAATATTGTTCGGTGTAGTAAATATTGTTTGGTGTAGTAAATATTGTTCGGTATAGTAAATATTGTTCGGTGTAGTAAATATTGTTCGGTATAGTAAATATTGTTCGGAATAGTAAATATTGTTCGGTGTAGTAAATATTGTTCGGTGTAGTAAATATTGTTCGGTATAGTAAATATTGTTCGGTGTAGTAAATATTGTTCGGTATAGTAAATATTGTTCGGTATAGTAAATATTGTTCGGTGTAGTAAATATTGTTCGGTGTAGTAAATATTGTTCGGTGTAGTAAATATTGTTCGGTATAGTAAATATTGTTCGGTGTAGTAAATATTGTTCATATTGTTCGGTATAGTAAATATTGTTCATATTGTTCGGTGTTCGGTGTAGTAAATATTGTTCGGTGTAGTAAATATTGTTCGGTGTAGTAAATATTGTTCGGTGTAGTAAATATTGTTCGGTGTAGTAAAGATTGTTCGGTATAGTAAATATTGTTCGGTGTAGTAAATATTGTTCATATTGTTCGGTATAGTAAATATTGTTCGGTGTAGTAAATATTGTTCATATTGTTCGGTGTAGTAAATATTGTTCGGTGTAGTAAATATTGTTCGGTGTAGTAAATATTGTTCATATTGTTCGGTGTAGTAAATATTGTTTGGTGTAGTAAATATTGTTCATATTGTTCGGTGTAGTAAATATTGTTCGGTGTAGTAAATATTGTTCGGTGTAGTAAATATTGTTCATATTGTTCGGTATAGTAAATATTGTTCGGTGTAGTAAATATTGTTCATATTGTTCGGTATAGTAAATATTGTTTGGTATAGTAAATATTGTTTGGTGTAGTAAATATTGTTCATATTGTTCGGTATAGTAAATATTGTTCGGTGTAGTAAATATTGTTTGGTATAGTAAAGATTGTTCGGTATAGTAAATATTGTTCGGTGTAGTAAATATTGTTTGGTATAGTAAATATTGTTCGGTATAGTAAATATTGTTTGGTGTAGTAAATATTGTTCATATTGTTCGGTATAGTAAATATTGTTCGGTGTAGTAAATATTGTTTGGTATAGTAAAGATTGTTCGGTATAGTAAATATTGTTTGGTGTAGTAAATATTGTTCATATTGTTCGGTATAGTAAATATTGTTCGGTGTAGTAAATATTGTTTGGTATAGTAAATATTGTTCGGTATAGTAAATATTGTTTGGTGTAGTAAATATTGTTCATATTGTTCGGTATAGTAAATATTGTTCGGTGTAGTAAATATTGTTTGGTATAGTAAATATTGTTCGGTGTAGTAAATATTGTTCGGTATAGTAAATATTGTTCGGTGTAGTAAAGATTGTTCGGTATAGTAAATATTGTTCGGTGTAGTAAATATTGTTCATATTGTTCGGTATAGTAAATATTGTTCGGTGTAGTAAATATTGTTCATATTGTTCGGTGTAGTAAATATTGTTCGGTGTAGTAAATATTGTTCATATTGTTTGGTGTAGTAAATATTGTTCATATTGTTCGGTGTAGTAAATATTGTTCGGTGTAGTAAATATTGTTCGGTGTAGTAAATATTGTTCATATTGTTCGGTATAGTAAATATTGTTCGGTGTAGTAAATATTGTTCATATTGTTCGGTATAGTAAATATTGTTTGGTATAGTAAATATTGTTTGGTGTAGTAAATATTGTTCATATTGTTCGGTATAGTAAATATTGTTCGGTGTAGTAAATATTGTTTGGTATAGTAAAGATTGTTCGGTATAGTAAATATTGTTCGGTGTAGTAAATATTGTTTGGTATAGTAAATATTGTTCGGTATAGTAAATATTGTTTGGTGTAGTAAATATTGTTCATATTGTTCGGTATAGTAAATATTGTTCGGTGTAGTAAATATTGTTTGGTATAGTAAAGATTGTTCAGTATAGTAAATATTGTTTGGTGTAGTAAATATTGTTCATATTGTTCGGTATAGTAAATATTGTTCGGTGTAGTAAATATTGTTTGGTATAGTAAATATTGTTCGGTATTGTAAATATTGTTTGGTGTAGTAAATATTGTTCATATTGTTCGGTATAGTAAATATTGTTCGGTGTAGTAAATATTGTTTGGTATAGTAAATATTGTTTGGTGTAGTAAATATTGTTCATATTGTTCGGTATAGTAAATATTGTTCGGTGTAGTAAATATTGTTTGGTATAGTAAATATTGTTTGGTGTAGTAAATATTGTTCATATTGTTTGGTATAGTAAATATTGTTCATATTGTTTGGTATAGTAAATATTGTTCGGTATAATAAATATTGTTTGGTATAGTAAATATTGTTTGGTATAGTAAATATTGTTCGGTATAATAAATATTGTTTGGTATAGTAAATATTGTTCGGTATAGTAAATATTGTTCGGTGTAGTAAATATTGTTCGGTGTAGTAAATATTGTTCGGTATAGTAAATATTGTTCGGTATAGTAAATATTGTTCGGTATAGTAAATATTGTTCGGTGTAGTAAATAGCTAGGTATTTGTAAGCGTATTTGACATCCATAGTGGTAGGTTGATATCAGATGTTCGGTGTAGTAAATAGCTAGGTATTTGTAAGCGTATTTGACATCCATAGTGGTAGGTTGATATCAGATGTTCGGTATAGTAAATATTGTTCGGTGTAGTAAATAGCTAGGTATTTGTAAGCGTATTTGACATCCATAGTGGTAGGTTGATATCAGATGTTCGGTGTAGTAAATATTGTTCGGTGTAGTAAATATTGTTCGGTGTAGTAAATAGCTAGGTATTTGTAAGCGTATTTGACATCCATAGTGGTAGGTTGATATCAGATGTTCGGTGTAGTAAATATTGTTCGGTGTAGTAAATATTGTTCGGTGTAGTAAATAGCTAGGTATTTGTAAGCGTATTTGACATCCATAGTGGTAGGTTGATATCAGATGTTCGGTGTAGTAAATAGCTAGGTATTTGTAAGCGTATTTGACATCCATAGTGGTAGGTTGATATCAGATGTTCGGTGTAGTAAATATTGTTCGGTGTAGTAAATAGCTAGGTATTTGTAAGCGTATTTGACATCCATAGTGGTAGGTTGATATCAGATGTTCGGTGTAGTAAATATTGTTCGGTGTAGTAAATAGCTAGGTATTTGTAAGCGTATTTGACATCCATAGTGGTAGGTTGATATCAGATGTTCGGTATAGTAAATATTGTTCGGTGTAGTAAATAGCTAGGTATTTGTAAGCGTATTTGACATCCATAGTGGTAGGTTGATATCAGATGTTCGGTGTAGTAAATAGCTAGGTATTTGTAAGCGTATTTGACATCCATAGTGGTAGGTTGATATCAGATGTTCGGTGTAGTAAATATTGTTCGGTGTAGTAAATATTGTTCGGTGTAGTAAATAGCTAGGTATTTGTAAGCGTATTTGACATCCATAGTGGTAGGTTGATATCAGATGTGCGGTGTAGTAAATAGCTAGGTATTTGTAAGCGTATTTGACATCCATAGTGGTAGGTTGATATCAGATGTTCGGTGTAGTAAATATTGTTCGGTGTAGTAAATAGCTAGGTATTTGTAAGCGTATTTGACATCCATAGTGGTATGTTGATATCAGATGTTCGGTGTAGTAAATATTGTTCGGTATAGTAAATATTGTTCGGTGTAGTAAATAGCTAGGTATTTGTAAGCGTATTTGACATCCATAGTGGTAGGTTGATATCAGATGTTCGGTATAGTAAATATTGTTCGGTATAGTAAATATTGTTTGGTGTAGTAAATAGCTAGGTATTTGTAAGCGTATTTGACATCCATAGTGGTAGGTTGATATCAGATGTTCGGTGTAGTAAATAGCTAGGTATTTGTAAGCGTATTTGACATCCATAGTGGTAGGTTGATATCAGATGTTCGGTTAGTAAAGGTGATTACTTGTGTCTCTGTAGGGGGCTATGGGACAGCGTGAGAGAGAAACAGAGAGAAACACAAAACCGTGAGTAAAGACAGACACAGATAGATACAAAAACAGTGTGTATGGAGAAAGGACTAAACACACAAGGAATGGTATCGTGTTTAGTAGTAAGGCCTCGTCTTCAACACCCAGTCTACTGCGTTTGGTTACAAACTGAACGGTTCACATGGTCTGTCTTCAGGATCAATCCAACTTCTCCCACAGTACAACACTGTCACATACTAACAACACAAATGAACAGAACCCACGTAAAACGCTGAAAACAGATGATGCAATACAGCAAGCGCAAAAACCTTTACCAGACGAAAAGCATAACACAACAACACAAAACACACAGAGCATTCGTAGAGCATTCGTAGAGCATTCATAGAGCACTCATAGAGCATTCATAGAGCATTTATAGAGCATTCATAGAGCGCTCATGTAGCATTCATAGAGCACTCATAGAGCATTCATAGAGCACTCATAGAGCACTCATAGAGCATGCATAGAGCACTCATAGAGCACTCATATAGCATTCATAGAGCGCTCATATAGCATTCATAGAGCACTCATATAGCATTCATAGAGCACTCATTGAGCATTCATAGAGCATTGATAGAGCACTCATATAGCACCCATATAGCATTCATAGAGCACTCATAAAGCATTCATAGAGCATTCATAAAGTATTCATAGAGCACTCATAGAGCATTCATAGAGCACTCAAAGAGCACTCATAGAGCATTCATAGAGCACTCAAAGAGCACTCATAGAGCATTCATAGAGCACTCATAAAGCATTCATAAAGTATTCATAGAGCACTCATAGAGCACTCATAGAGCATTCATAGAGCGCTCATATAGCATTCATAGAGCACTCATAAAGCATTCATAGAGCACTCATAGAGCACTCATAGAGCGCTCATATAGCATTCATAGAGCGCTCATATAGCATTCATAGAGCACTCATAGAGCATTCATAGAGCACTCATTGAGCATTCATAGAGCATTCATAGAGCACTCAGAGAGCACCCATATAGCATTCATAAAGTATTCATATAGCACTCATAGAGCATTCATAGAGCACTCAAAGAGCACTCATTTAGCATTCATAGAGCACTCAGAGCACTCAAAGAGCACTCATTGAGCATTCATAGAGCATTCATAAACCACTCATAGAGCATTCATAGAGCATTCATAGCTCATAAAACAGACAGAGAATCCCACCAAACAGCACAAGCACTCATAGATCCCAGATGATTCGTTAATGTTTACGTTGAATCTGAGACTGATAACTTACACGTTTAGGTCATAAATCTAAAAGGTGAACTAAATAACTTAAGTTAAAACGTATGTGTTTTGAGACCAATGACCAATGGGACAGGTGATATCTCACAACATGATTGGTTGGTCTCATCTGGGAGTCATTTTCACAGGCATGCAGACAGAATCATGAGCAGTGGCGGCCATTTTTAGAATCAAGGACCCATCAAAATCAATTATATATTTGTAAAAAAAAATGTGAAAAGTGAAATGCATTTGCACAGTCCAAGGGTCAAGGGTCAAGAAGAATGTGATCATTTGCAAGTCCAGTGAAACAATAACTCAAAACAATAAAGTGCAGGAAGTGATCAAAAGTGATCAAACTTCTTCACAAAAAGAACAATCATTAAAATGAAGTGGGAAATAGGGATCATAGGTTATACATAGGAATGTGTGTGTCACACCTTGTGTGTTGTACATGCCAGCCACGTTGGGGTTGTTACAGACTGCTTGGTGGTTGGTGTCCCCCAGCAGAGAGTTATAACGATGGTTAGAACCATGGGGATGAAGGAGAGTATTAGTTAACAGATGATTAGCCATCGCTCCTAGTGGAGGCAGAGACAGAGAGAGGCAGATAGAGAGAGACAGAGAGGCAGAGAGAGAGAGAGAGACAGAGAGAGGCAGATAGAGAGAGACAGAGAGGCAGAGAGAGAGAGAGAGACAGAGAGAGACAGAGAGAGAGAGAGAGAGACAGAGAGAGACAGAGAGAGAGACAGAGAGAGGGAGACAGAGAGAGACAGAGAGAGGGCAAGAAAGAGATATAGAGAGAGAGGGCGAGAAAGAGAGACAGAGAGAGAGAGAGAGAGAGAGAGAGAGAGACAGAGAGAGACAGAGAGAGAGAGAGAGAGAGAGAGAGAGAGAGAGAGAAAGAGAGGAGTGTAGTGATAGAGTGGGTGTGAGAGAGAGCATGAAAGGAAGAGACAGAGAAGACATGTAAATCAATCAGGCAAACACAGTTGAAGTGAACACCCCAGACAGACATAAGCTTGCCAGTCATTCCTGCAGCCTTTCTCTAGTGAATTGTAGAGTAACCACCCATGACTGTATGTGTTAGTCAGAGACATGGTCGTTGCATTTGATCATGTTCAGTCCTGTGACCTTCACCAAGTTAGATCCTAGGTATTGTCTTAAACTCTTACGTTTTATTTTATTTTATTTAACTTTTATTTAACTAGGCAAGTCGGTTAAGAACAAATTATTATTTACAATGACGGCCTACACCAGGCCAAACCCGGACGGCGGTGGGCCAATTGTGCGCCGCTCTATGGGACACCCAATCACGGCCGGTTGTGATACAGCCTGGATTCGAACCAGGTACTGTAGTGACGCCTCTAGCACTGAGATGCCGTTACATTACATAATGTATCTCATAAGACCTTGTTTTGAGGCCTAGCTCACACCATAATTCAGTGGTCTCAAACTCATGGTTTACGGGACACATCAGGTCCGGCAAGTAGGATTGTTATGGTACATTTCCCAAGGATTTCCTGCTTATTCCCTCCCGTTACTCTGAATTTTCCAAACAGGATTTCTGGAAAACCTGTGAAATGTGGGAAAGTTACAGGATAATTTGCAACCCTACCTGCATGTCACATTATGCTGAATCACAGAGTGACTTGTAATTCCTATTGGAATCCCAGCCAGAGTTAGGAAATATCCCAATATCCTGCACTCATAATGACTGAACCCAGCCAGGGTTAGGAAATATCCCAATATCCTGCATTCATAATGACTGAACTCAGCGAGAGTTAGGAAATATCCCAATATCCTGCATTCATAATGACTGAATCCCAGCCAGGGTTAGGAAATATCCCAATATCCTGCATTCATAATGACTGAACCCAGCCAGAGTTAGGAAATATCCCAATATCCTGCATTCATAATGACTGAACCCAGCCAGAGTTAGGAAATATCCCAATATCCTGCATTCATAATGACTGAATCCCAGCCAGGGTTAGGAAATATCCCAATATCCTGCATTCATAATGACTGTCAGGGCTGGAACCATTGTGAGGAGATTGTAAAGCCATTTAAACTGGAAACAACCATTTCAGTAACGGGTGTAAAACTAACTAACGCTTCCAACACGCCGGCAGCTTCATTGCTCAAACTAGTACACAGCATCATCTGGATATGTGTGTAAACAACCGTTCAACATTCACCTCCTGCTACCGTTTCTGTCAGGTCGTCAGCGCACACAGTACAAGGTACACAACCCACCGAACGCACTGCGAGGCGAACGCACTGCGAGGCGAACGCACTGCGAGTCGAAACGCACTGCGAGGCGAAGGCACTGCGAGGCGAAGGCACTGCGAGGCGAAACGCACTGCGAGGCGGAAGGCACTGCGAGGCGAAACGCACTGCGAGGCGAAACGCACTGCGAGGCGAAGGCACTGCGAGGCGAAGGCACTGCGAGGCGAAGGCACTGCGAGGCGGCGAACGCACTGCGAGGCGGCGAACGCACTGCGAGGCGAACGCACTGCGAGGCGAACGCAGCGTCGCGTTGGACATGAATGTCATGACGCCGTCGGTGTGTTTGAAGCCGTAACCGATTGGATTCGTTTGGAAAAATATATGTCATTTATATTTTGTTGTAGCTTAAAGATCAATCAATCAATCAATCAATCAATGTACATGTAAAAACACAGATATAGATACAAAACAAATATAGAAAGACCACTGGTCAGACTGGTCAGACTGGTTAGACTGGTCAGACTGGTCAGACTGGTTGGAGAGGTCAGACTGGTTAGACTGGTCAGACTGGTCAGACAGGTTAGACTGGTCAGACTGGTTAGACTGGTCAGTCTGGTCAGACTGGTTAGACTGGTCAGACTGGTTAGACTGGTCAGACTGGTTAGACTGGTCAGACTGGTTAGACTAGTAAGACTGGTCAGACAGGTCAGACTGGTTAGACAGGTCAGACTGATTAGACAGGTCAGACTGGTTAGACTAGTCAGACTGGTCAGACTGGTCAGACTGGTTAGACAGGTCAGACTGGTTAGACAGGTCAGACTGGTTACACTTGTCAGACTGGTCAGACTAGGAGGAATAAGATGAAGAGTCATCTGTTTCAATAGGCAGCACTGGTGCTCCATTATACAGTCACATGGAATAAATAACTGGAATAACTAGCCATCTGCCCCAGTTACAGGGAATAAATAACTGGAATAACTAGCCATCTGCCCCAGTTATAGGGAATAAATAACTGGAATAACTAGCCATCTGCCCCAGTTATAGGGAATAAATAACTGGAATAACTAGCCATCTGCCCCAGTTATAGGGAATAAATAACTGGAATAACTAGCCATCTGCCCCAGTTATAGGGAATAAAAAACTGGAATAACTAGATATCTGCCCCAGTTATAGGGAATAAATAACTGGAATAACTAGCCATCTGTCCCAGTTATAGGGAATAAATAACTGGAATCACTAGCCATCTGCTCCAGTCACATGGAATAAATAACTGGAATAACTAGCCATCTGCTCCAGTTATAGGGAATAAATAACTGGAATAACTAGCCATCTGCCCCAGTTATAGGGAATAAATAACTGGAATAACTAGCCATCTGCCCCAGTTATAGGGAATAAATAACTGGAATAACTAGCCATCTGCCCCAGTCACGTGGAATAAATAACTGGAATAACTAGCCATCTGCCCCAGTTATAGGGAATAAATAACTAGAATAACTAGCCATCTGCCCCAGTTATAGGGAATAAATAACTAGAATAACTAGCCATCTGCTCCAGTTATAGGGAATAAATAACTGGAATAACTAGCCATCTGCCCCAGTTATAGGGAATAAATAACTGGAATAACTAGCCATCTGCCCCAGTTATAGGGAATAAATAACTGGAATAACTAGCCATCTGCCCCAGTTATAGGGCATAGTGGGCCAGTCTTAGTGCAGTGGGCCAGTCTTAGTGTAGTGGGCCAGTCTTAGTGTAGTGGGCCAGTCTTAGTGTAGTGGGCCAATCTTGGTGTAGTGGGCCAGTCTTAGTGTAGTGGGCCAGTCTTAGTGTAGTGGGCCAGTCTTAGTGCAGTGGGCCAGTCTTAGTGTAGTGGGCCATTCTTAGTGTAGTGGGCCAGTCTTAGTGTAGTGGGCCAGTCTTAGTGTAGTGGGCCAGTCTTCACACACTTGGTGGGCCAGTCTTAGTGTAGTGGGCCATGCCAAAGACTTCCTCTCTTCTGTCCTTCAGAAGGAAGTGACATCAGCAGTGGGCTAACGATAGCATTAGGAGGAACTTATATAAACTTATATAAACTTCTCTTTACTCTGTCAGCGCATTATAAATAACAGTATTATTGTCATACTGAATAGGTAGTAGTATCCTTGGTTACCTCTGTTGAGTGTGGCTGAGCTGTTGATGTCTCCTGTCATAAAGGATGACTCCTGTTTCCTCACTGTATCGTTCCACATCCTCCTGATACGACTCTGATGGAGGGATGAATGGGGGAGCGAGGGAGGGAGGGATGAATGGGGGAGCGAGGGAGGGAGGGATGAATGGGGGAGGGAGAGAAGGAAGGGGGAGGGAGGGAGGGAGGGAGAGAAGGAAGGGGGAGGGAGGGAAGAGGGGAGGAGAGCGAAGGAGGGAAGGAAGGGGGAGGGAGGGAGGGAGGGAAGAGGGGAGGAGAGGGAAGGAGGGAGGAGAGGGAAGGAGAGAAGGAAGGGGGAGGGAGGGAAGAGGGGAGGAGAGGGAAGGAGAGAAGGAAGGGGGAGGCAGGGAAGAGGGGAGGAAAGGAGATGGAGGGAGAGAAGGAAGAGGGGAGGAGAGGAGAGGGAGGGAGAGAAGGAAGGGGGATGAAGGGAAGGAGAGAAGGAAGGGGGGAGGGAGGGAAAGTTGGGAGGAGAGAAGGAAGGGGGAAGGTAGAGAGACAGAGACAGGGATAAAAGGTGACTTTCCAAGGTGACTTTCCAAGATAACATTCCAAGACTTCTAGAATCAGAAGTCAGAGTTAAAGCTGAATCGGATTGTACTGTAGGTTAGTCCAACAGGTGTGCTGGACCTGGTCTCACCTGGGAGTCTTCTGTGGAGTAGCGTCCAGGTGTACAGGCAGGCAAGATGACCTGCGACCCCGTGGAGTATCGTCCTGGGGTTCGAGACGTGGTGTGGTTCTTTCCAGAGGACGAGATGGAGGTCTCTACACTCTTACCACTGCAGCAGTGGGAACGCAAACACTTCCCATACTCCTTACGCACCTGGAGAGGGGAGACAGGGACACACAGCGGTGTTATGGAGGGAAACAGGTGTGTTAGGAAGGATACAGGTGTGTTATGGAGGGAAATAGGTGTGTTATGGATGGAAACAGGTGTGTTATGGAGGGAAACAGGTGTGTTAGGAAGGATACAGGTGTGTTAGGAAGGATACAGGTGTGTTATGGATGGAAACAGGTGTGTTATGGCGGGAAACAGGTGTGTTAGGAAGGATACAGGTGTGTTAGGAAGGATACAGGTGTGTTATGGAAGGATACAGGTGTGTTAGGAAGGATACAGGTGTGTTAGGAAGGATACAGGTGATAGGAAGGAAACAGGTGTGTTATGGAAAGGATACAGGTGTGTTATGGAAGGATACAGGTGTGTTAGGAAGGAAACAGGTGTGTTATGGAAGGATACAGGTGTGTTATGGAAGGATACAGGTGTGTTAGGAAGGAAACAGGTGTGTTATGGAAGGATACAGGTGTGCTAGGAAGGATACAGGTGTGTTAGGAAGGATACAGGTGTTAGGAAGGATACAGGTGTGTTATGGAAGGATACAGGTGTGTTAGGAAGGATACAGGTGTGTTAGGAAGGATACAGGTGTGTTATGGAAGGATTACAGGTGTGTTATGGATGGAAACAGGTGTGTTATGGAGGGAAACAGGTGGGTTAGGAAGGATACAGGTGTGTTAGGAAGGATACAGGTGTGTTATGGAAGGATACAGGTGTGTTAGGAAGGATACAGGTGTGTTAGGAAGAATACAGGTGTGTTAGGAAGGATACAGGTGTTAGGAAGGAAACAGGTGTGTTAGGAAGGATACAGGTGTGTTAGGAAGGATACAGGTGTGTTAGGAAGGATACAGGTGTTAGGAAGGAAACAGGTGTGTTATGGAAGGACACAGGTGTGTTATGGAAGGATACAGGTGTGTTAGGAAGGATACAGGTGTGTTATGGAGGGAAACAGGTGTGTTACGGAGGGAAACAGGTGTGTTAGGAAGGATACAGGTGTGTTAGGAAGGATACAGGTGTGTTATGGAGGGAAACAGGTGTGTTAGGAAGGCTACAGGTGTGTTAGGAAGCATACAGGTGTGTTATGGAGGGAAACAGGTGTGTTAGGAAGGATACAGGTGTGTTATGGAGGGAAACAGGTGTGTTATGGAGGGAAACAGGTGTGTTAGGAAGGATACAGGCGTGTTAGGAAGGATACAGGTGTGTTATGGAGGGAAACAGGTGTGTTATGGAGGGAAACAGGTGTGTTAGGAAGGATACAGGTGTTAGGAAGGATACAGGTGTGTTAGGAAGGATACAGGTGTGTTAGGAAGGAAACAGGTGTGTTAGGAAGGAAACAGGTGTTAGGAAGGATACAGGTGTGTTAGGAAGGATACAGGTGTTAGGAAGGATACAGGTCTGTTAGGAAGGATACAGGTGTGTTAGGAAGGATACAGGTGTTAGGAAGCATACAGGTGTTAGGAGGGATACAGGTGTGTTAGGAAGGAAACAGGTGTGTTAGGAAGGATACAGGTGTGTTAGGAAGGATACAGGTGTGTTATGGAGGGAAACAGGTAGGTTAGAAAGGATACAGGTGTGTTAGGAAGGAAGCAGGTGTGTTAGGAAGGATACAGGTGTTAGGAAGGATACAGGTATTAGGAAGGATACAGCTGTGTTATGGAGGGAAACAGGTTTGTTAGGAAGGATACAGGTGTGTTATGGAAGGATACAGCTGTGTTATGGAGGGAAACAGGTGTGTTATGGAGGGAAACAGGTGTGTTATGGAGGGAAACAGGTGTGTTAGGAAGGATACAGCTGTGTTATGGAGGGAACAGGTGTGTTAGGAAGGATACAGGTGTTAGGAAGGATACAGCTGTGTTATGGAGGGAAACAGGTGTGTTAGGAAGGATACAGATGTTAGGAAGGATACAGCTGTGTTATGGAGGGAAACAGGTGTGTTAGGAAGGATACAGGTGTTAGGAAGGATACAGCAGTGTTATGGAAGGATACAGGTGTGTTAGGAAGGATACAGGTGTGTTAGGAAGGATACAGGTGTGTTATGGAGGGAAAAAGGTGTGTTAGGAAGGAAACAGGTGTGTTATGGAGGGAAACAGGTGTGTTAGGAAGGATACAGGCGTGTTAGGAAGGATACAGGTGAGTTATGGAGGGAAACAGGTGTGTTATGGAGGGAAACATGTGTGTTATGGAGGGAAACAGGTGTTAGGAAGGATACAGGTGTTAGGAAGGACACAAGTGTGTTAGGAAGGATACAGGTGTGTTAGGAAAGATACAGGTGTTAGGAAGGATACAGGTGTTAGGAAGGATACAGGTGTGTTAGGAAGGAAACAGGTGTGTTAGGAAGGATTCAGGTAGTGTAGGAAGGATACAGGTGTGTTAGGAAGGAAACAGGTGTGTTAGGAAGGAAACAGGTGTGTTAGAAAGGAAACAGGTGTGTTAGGAAGGAAACAGGTGTGTTAGGAAGGAAACAGGTGTGTTAGGAAGGATACAGGTGTGTTAGGAAGATGTAGATTCTAATCAAGCCAATGTAAATAGATAAAGAATATGTTTTTAAAGATGGACTTGGACTGGAGATGCTCTGTTTTCACAGCTGTGTGTGTGTGTGGTGGATTGTGTGTTGGTGTGTGTGTGTGTGTGTGAACATTGCCTCTAGGGTCTCTAGGGAGATTGAGAGGGCTTTGCCAAGGAAAACCTCAACATTGTATGAGTCTTCCCCTAGATAGCTGATCTCATGACCGGACACACACACACACACACACACACACGCACACGCACGCGCACACGCACACGCACACACACACACGCACACGCACACGCACACACACACACAGACACCCTGTGGACCTAGAACAATAGCGTGTCTGTGGGTGAAAAGCCAGACAGAGTATTAACAGATTGATTCATCTCACATCATCTGTTCTGTCAACAGTGAAGTGTGTGGGAGGTGTTTAGGCATTTCACATTTGACTATTTCTGCTGTGTTAGCCTGCCTATATTAATGTAGGTGTTGAGAACCATCTAACCCCCCTAACCCACTATGGTCTGTCCTCCATCCCACTCCTCCTCCTCTAGCTATCAACCATCTAACCCCCCCCCCCCCCCAACCCACTATGGTCCATCCTCCATCCCACTCTTCCTCCTCTAGCTATCAACCATCTAACCCCCCCCCCCCCAACACACTCTGGTCCATCCTCCATCCCACTCTTCCTCCTCTAGCTATCAGCCATCTAACCCCCCCCCCCCCCCCCAACACACTCTGGTCCGTCCTCCATCCCACTCTTCCTCCTCTAGCTATCAGCCATCTAACCCCCCCCCCCCCCCCCCCCCCCCCCCAACACACTCTGGTCCGTCCTCCATCCCACTCTTCCTCCTCTAGCTATCAACCATCTAACCCCCCCCCCCAACACACTCTGGTCCATCCTCCATCCCACTCTTCCTCCTCTAGCTATCAGCCATCTAACCCCCCCCCCAACACACTCTGGTCCGTCCTCCATCCCACTCTTCCTCCTCTAGCTATCAACCATCTAACCCCCCCCCCCAACACACTCTGGTCCATCCTCCATCCCACTCTTCCTCCTCTAGCTATCAGCCATCTAACCCCCCCCCCCCCCCCCCCCCCCCCCCCCCTAACTCACTCTGGTCCGTCAACAGTAGATGTGTGTGGGAGAATAATATTGGATTGTGTTCAGGCATTTGTTGGACAACTCTTTCTGAGTATTTGTGATGTGTGAGCCTGCTGAAGGTGTCCCGTAGAGTAACATCCAACAACATGTCAGAACACAGAACCATGTCAGACAACATACAGCACATTATTGTATTGACACCACATGTACAGCTAGAGGCAACACCCTCATGTTTATACAATGGACTGAATCTTGGCTTCGAAATGTGGTTATCGTAGTGGGAGTGGGAGTGTGAGTGTGTGTGTGTGTGTGTGTGTGTGAGAGTGTGTGTGTGTGTGTGTGTGTGTGTTACCTTCTTCTGTAGTATACAGTGGAAGATGAATATGAACATGCCCTGTAGGGAGTTGAAGATGGTGAACAGGTAGGCCATGATCACTGTGCTCTCATTGATGTACATCAGACCAAACGCCCAGGTCAGACCCAACAGACAGAGGAGAGCTATGGCACCAATCACCCACGATCTAGAGGAGGAGAGAGAGAGAGAGAGGAGGGAGAGAGAGAGGAGGAGGAGAGAGAGAGAGAGAGAGAAGGGAGAGAGAGAGGAGGAGGAGAGAGAGAGAGAGAGAAGGGAGAGAGAGAGGAGGAGGAGAGAGAGAGGCGAGAGAGGAGAGAGAGGAGGGAAAGATAGAGGAGGAGGAGAGAGAGAGGAGAGAGAGGAGAGATAGAGGAGGAGGAGGGAGAGATAGAGAGAGGAGGAGAGATAGAGAGAGAGAGGACAGGAGAGGAGATATGGGAGAGATAGAGAGAGACAGAGAGAGAGAGAGAGAGAGAGAGAGAGAGAGAGAGAGAGAGGAGGGGGGGGGAGAGAGAGGTCAGACCCAGCAGACAGAGTAGATCTATGACAGATATCACACACAATCTAGAGGAGAGGAGAGGAGGACGAGAAAGCAGAGACGGAGGAGTGTGGGACGAGACGGAGGGAGGTGATTCAGTGTATGGATTATATTACCCACTATCTACAGAGGAGAGGAGGACAGAG
>NW_027258046.1:125000-130000 GCF_045791955.1 Oncorhynchus clarkii lewisi
GTACACTACTTTAGACCAGGGACCATAGGGCAACTCATTTGGGACACACCCTGGCTGTTTGTGTGTCATGGAACAACATGAAGGAGAGAGAGGTCAGTGAGAGGTCAGTGAGAGGCCTTCTAGAACGGCCAAGACATAAGTAGATGATCTGAGGAAGTATGTTTTCAGGTCAGGAAATTATGTCTCTCTCTCTCTCTCTCTCTCTGTCTGTCTTTCTCTCTCTGTCTTTGTCTCTTTCTCTCTGTCTGTCTGTCTGTCTGTCTCCTCTGTCTGTCTGTCTGTCTCCCTCTCTCTGTATGTCTCTCCTTCTGTATGTCTCTCTCTCTCTGTCTGTCTGTCTGTTTCTCTCTGTCTGTCTGTCTCTCTCTCTGTGTATGTCTCTCTCTCTGTATATCTCTCTCTCTCTGTCTGTCTCTCTCTCTTTGTCTGTCTGTCTGTCTCGCTCTGTCTGTCTCTCTCTGTCTGTCTCTCTCTGTATCTCTGTATGTCTCTCCCTCTCTGTCTGTCTCTCTCTCTCTGTATCTCTCTCTCTGTCTCTCTCTCTCTGTCTGTCTGTCTGTCTGTCTGTCTGTCTGTCTGTCTGTCCGTCTGTCTGTATCTGTCTGTCTCTCTCTGAATTTCTCTCACTTTCTCTCTCGGTCTCTCTCCAACCCCCCCTCTCGGTCTATTTCCAACCCCCCCCCTCTCTCTGAATTTCTCTCTCTTTCTCTCTCGGTCTCTCTCCAACCCCCCCTCTCGGTCTATTTCCAACCCCCCCCCCCCCCCTCTCTGAATTTTTCTCTCAGTCTCTCTCGGTCTCTCTCCAACCCCCCCTCTCTGTCTCTATCTAATCCCCTCTGGTCTCTTATCCCCCTCCCTCTCTGTCTCTATCTAATCCCCTCTGGTCTCTTATCCCCCCCCCTCTCTGTCTCTATCTAATCCCCTCTGGTCTCTTATCCCCCTCCCAACCCTCAGTCTCAGACATATTGTTTGAGTTAAACTAAGCCCTTTGACAGCCATACTCTGCCAATAGAGTTCTGACTGTGTTGTAGTCAGAGTTCTAACAGGCAACTGCAGTCATTACACAGTCACTCTGTACCAAATGGTACCCTGGTCCCTATATAGTGCACTACGTAGGGAATAGGATGCCATAGGGCTCTGGTCTAAAGTAGTGCACTACGTAGGGAATAGGGTGCCATTTGGGATACATGTATTGTTTCACAATGTAGATATCTTAGTGAGGAGATGTGACATAGTGAATGGTGGACATAATGACATAGTAACTAAATAATGACATAGATGCTAAATAATGAAATAATGACATAGTGACTAAATAATGAAATAATGACATAGTTATTAAATAATGACATAGTGACTAAATAATGACATAGTGACTAAATAATGACATAGTGACTAAATAATGACAAAGTGACTAAATAATGACATAGTGACTAAATAATGATATAGTGGCTAAATAATGACAAAGTGACTAAATAATGACATAGTGACTAAATAATGACAAAGTGACTAAATAATGACAAAGTGACTAAATAATGACATAGTGACTAAATAATGACACGACAGAGTGACTAAATAAAGACATAGTGACTAAATAATGACATAGTGACTAAATAATGACAGTGACTAAATAATGACATAGTGACTAAATAATGATATAGTGGCTAAATAATAACAAAGTGACTAAATAATGACATAGTGACTAAATAATGACATAGTGACTAAATAATGACATAGTGACTAAATAATGACAAAGTGACTAAATAATGACATAGTGACTAAATAATGACAAAGTGACTAAATAATGACATAGTGACTAAATAATGACATAGTGACTAAATAATGACATAGTGACTAAATAATGACAAAGTGACTAAATAATGACAAAGTGACTAAATAATGAAATAGTGACTAAATAATGACACGACAGAGTGACTAAATAAAGACATAGTGACTAAATAATGACATAGTGACTAAATAATGACATAGTGACTAAATAATGACAAAGGGACTAAATAATGACATAGTGACTAAATAATGACATAGTGACTAAATAATGACATAGTGACTAAATAATGACAAAGTGAGTAAATAATGACATAGTGAGTAAATAATGACATAGTGACTAAATAATGACATAGTGAGTAAATAATGACATAGTGACTAAATAATGACATAGTGACTACATAATGACAAAGTGACTAAAGCATGAACACACACACACACACACACACACACACACACACACACACACACACACACACTCATGCAGACTTACTTGATGTTGTCCAGGCACCCAGAGTCTGGTTTGAGGATAGCTGTATGGTGGAACATCTTATAGAGGGCGATACCCAGGAAGATGACGTTCAGCTAAACACACACACACACACACACACACACACACACACACACACACACACACACACACACACACACACACACACACACACACACACACACACACACACGTCAGGATTTCAACATTGAATGGCATGATACATAGCTTGTCTATGAGACAGTATAATATCATTTCCATAACCTCATGCATTTCTCCATCTGTGCACTAGTCAGGATCGAGGGAAACATGAACGGAGCAAAGAGAGATCCTTGATGAAAACCTGCTCCAGAGCGCTCCGGACCTCAGACTGGGGCGAAGTTCCACCTTCCAACAGGACAACAACCCAAATCACACAGCCAAGACAACGCAGGAGTGGCTTCGAGACAAGCCTCTGAATGTCCTTGAGTTTCCCAGCCAGAGACCGGACATGAACCCGATCGAACATCTCTGGAGAGACCTGAACATAGCTATGAGGCGTCGCTCCCCATCCAACCTAACAGAGCTTGAGAGGATCTGCAGAGAACAAGGGGAGAAACTCTCCAAATACAGGTGTGCCGAGCTTGTAGCGTCATGCCCAAGAAGACACGAGGCTGTAATCGCTGCCAAAAGGTGCTTCAACAAAGTAAAGGGACTGAATACTTATGAGAATACTGAATATGAAATATGAAAATGTGATTTTTCAGTTTTTAGTTTTTTATAAATTAGCAAAAAATCTATAAAAATCTGTTTTTGCTTTGTCATTATGGGGTATTGTGACGTCATTATGTCATTATGGGGCATTGTGATGTCATTATGGGGTATTGTGATGTCATTATGTCATTATGGGGTATTGTGATGTCATTATGTCATTATGGGTATTGTGATGTCATTATGGGGTATTGTGATGTCATTATGGGGTATTGTGATGTCATTATGGGGTATTGTGGTGTCATTATGGGGTATTGTGATGTTATTATGGGGTATTGTGATGTCATTATTGGGTATTGTGATGTCATTATTGGGTATTGTGATGTCATTATGGGGTGAAGGGGTCTGAAAACTTTCTGAATGAACTCTATGTAGATGTATGTACAATAAACATGTAAATAAACAGTAAATGTGATGAACCAATATATCCTATATTCAGTGGCCAGATTGGGAGATTTTACTCTGGGGGATTTTCATCAGGTCCTACAGTTCACTCTACACGTTCTACACCTCTCTCTGGTTATTTGTGTGTGTGTGTATGAGTCTGTGTGTGTGTGTATGAGTCTGTGTGTGTCTCTGTGTGTGTGTGTGTATGAGTCTGTGTGTGTCTGTCTGTGTGTGTCTGAGTGTGTGTCTGAGTGTGTGTATGTGTGTGTGTGTATGGGTGTGTGTGTATGAGTCTGTGTGTGTGTGTGTGTGTTTGTGTGTATGTGTGTGTGTGTGTGTGTGTGTATGAGTCTCTGTGTGTGTGTGTGTTTGTGTGTATGCGTGTGTGTGTGTGTGTGTGTGTGTGTGTGTATGAGTCTATGTGTGTGTGTGTGTGTGTGTGTGTGTGTGTGTGTGTGTGTGTGTGTGTGTGTGTGTGTGTGTGTGAGTGCTTGCGTTCCTCCTACACATTCTGGCTGGCTGTCAGAGCTGGCCTTGGTGTTATCTCTGTGGTGAGTTTACTAGCACCAGGCAGCCCTGAATACACACTGACATCCACCTAATTGGTTCAGTGTCATCCTCATTATCTCCCTCCCTCTCTCTCTATCTCTCTGTCTCTGTCTCTCTCTCTCTCTCTCTCTCTCTCTCTCTCTCTCTCTCTCTATATATATATATATATATATCATGTCTGGCTCAAACAAAGCACAGCGGAACATTCTAGAACACCAGAAGTCCTGTGAACATTCCGCTGACAATGGAAAATAAAGAACTTTTCTGAGAAAGAAGGAAGGAACTTTGGAAAGATGGATTCTGGGAATAGAACCGTTGGATGGACATACTGCTGCTAACTAAGGCTTCGTCCCAACCGCCATCCTATTCACTACACACGCCACTATGTTCTGTCATCCTATTCACTACACACGCCACTATGTTCTGTCATCCTATTCACTACACACGCCACTATGTTCTGTCATCCTATTCACTACACACACCACTATGTTCTGTCATCCTATTCACTACACACGCCACTATGTTCTGTCATCCTATTCACTGCACACGCCACTATGTTCTGTCATCCTATTCACTACACACGCCACTATGTTCTGTCATCCTATTCACTACACACGCCACTATGTTCTGTCATCCTATTCACTACACACGCCACTATGTTCTGTCATCCTATTCACTACACACGCCACTATGTTCTGTCATCCTATTCACTACACACACCACTATGTTCTGTCATCCTATTCACTACACACGCCACTATGTTCTGTCATCCTATTCACTACACACACCACTATGTTCTGTCATCCCATTCACTACACACGCCACTATGTTCTGTCATCCTATTCACTACACACGCCACTATGTTCTGTCATCCTATTCACTACACACGCCACTATGTTCTGTCATCCTATTCACTACACACGCCACTATGTTCTGTCATCCTATTCACTACACACGCCACTATGTTCTGTCATCCTATTCACTACACACGCCACTATGTTCTGTCATCCTATTCACTACACACGCCACTATGTTCTGTCAT
>NW_027258046.1:135000-160000 GCF_045791955.1 Oncorhynchus clarkii lewisi
ATACTACTATACTATATTATAATACTATACTATATTATAATACTATACTATACTACTTTACTATATTATACTACTATACTATATTATACTACTATACTATATTATAGTACTATACTATACGACTTTACTATATTATACTACTATACTATATTATAATACTATACTATACTACTTTACTATATTATACTACTATACCATATTATAATACTATACTATACTACTTTACTATATTGTACTACTATACTATATTATACTCTACTGCTATAATATACTATACTATACCACTTTACTTTATTATACTACTAAACTATATTATAATACTATACTATAGTATACTACTTTACTATATTATACTACTTTACCATATACTACTACTACTACTACTATATTATACTAATATACTATATAATACTCTACTATACAATATATACTCACTGTCCTTTCCGTAACTCCCATAGTCCAATATAGCAGCCACTATAACATCTGGTTAACCATATCCCTCCCTCCCTCCCTCCCTCCCTCCCTCCCTCCCTCCCTCCCTCCCTCCCTCCCTCCCTCCCAAAGCCACTATAACAGCTGGTTAACCATATCCCTCCCTCCCTCCCTCCCTCCCTCCCTCCCTCCCTCGCTCCCATCCCCCTCTCTCTCTCCCATACCCCCCCCCTCCCTCTCCCTCCCCCCCATCCCCTCCTCCCTCCCTCCCTCCTCCCTCCCTCCCCCCCTCCATCCCCCCCCCCTCCCCCCCTACCCCCCCCCCCCCCCTCTCCCTCCCTCCCTACTCACACTCTGTCTGTGCCGTAGCTCCTGTAGTCCACTGCAGCGGAGACGGCCACTATAACAGCAGGAACCCCGTACCCAGCCAGGTAGAAGTACTTGGTTCTGGAGTGCTCTGATTCAAACACCTCCACTAGCATGATGTACAGCTGAACCCCCTCTAGGAACATCCAGGTAAACGCAGACAGGAAGAAGAAATGGAGCAGGGCCGCGAAGACGGCACACGCAATCTGGAGGAGAGGAGAGATGTAGGGGTTAGACGGGAGACTACTAGAGAACACAGGAGGAGAGATGTAGGGGTTAGACGGGAGACTACTAGAGAACACAGGAGGAGAGGAGAGATGTAGGGGTTAGATGGGAGACTACTAGAGAACACAGGAGGAGAGATGTAGGGGTTAGATGGGAGACAACTAGAGAACACAGGAGGAGAGATGTAGGGGTTAGACGGGAGACTACTAGAGAACACAGGAGGAGAGGAGAGATGTAGGGGTTAGATGGGAGACTACTAGAGAACACAGGAGGAGAGGAGAGATGTAGGGGTTAGATGGGAGACTACTAGAGAACACAGGAGGAAAGGAGAGATGTAGGGGTTAGACGGGAGACTACTAGAGAACACAGGAGGAGAGATGTAGGGGTTAGATGGGAGACTACTAGAGAACACAGGAGGAGAGGAGAGATGTAGGGGTTAGACGGGAGACTACTAGAGAACACAGGAGGAGAGGAGAGATGTAGGGGTTAGACGGGAGACTACTAGAGAACACAGGAGGAGAGGAGAGATGTAGGGGTTAGACGGGAGACTACTAGAGAACACAGGAGGAGAGATGTATGGGTTAGACGGGAGACTGCTAGAGAACGCAGGAGGAGTGGAGAGATGTAGGGGTTAGACGGGAGACTACTAGAGAACACAGGAGGAGAGGAGATATGTAGGGGTTAGACGGGAGACTACTAGAGAACACAGGAGGAGAGATGTAGGGGTTAGACGGGGGACTACTAGAGAACGCAGGAGGAGAGATGTAGGGGTTAGATGGGAGACTACTAGAGAACACAGGAGGAGAGGAGAGATGTAGGGGTTAGACGGGAGACTACTAGAGAACACAGGAGGAGAGGAGAGATGTAGGGGTTAGATGGAAGACTACTAGAGAACGCAGGAGGAGAGGAGAGATGTAGGGGTTCGACGGGAGACTACTAGAGAACACAGGAGGAGAGGAGAGATGTAGGGGTTAGACGGGAGACTACTAGAGAACGCAGGAGGAGAGGAGAGATGTAGGGGTTAGACGGGAGACTACTAGAGAACACAGGAGGAGAGATTTAGGGGTTAGACGGGAGACTACTAGAGAACCCAGGAGGAGAGGAGAGAGATGTAGGGGTTAGACGGGAGACTACTAGAGAATGCAGGAGGAGAGGAGAGATGTAGGGTTTAGATGGGAGACTACTAGAAAACACATGAGGAGAGGAGAGATGTAGGGGTTAGATGGGAGGATACTAGAGAACACAGGAGGAGAGATGTAGGGGTTAGATGGGAGACTACTACAGAACACAGGAGGAGAGATGTAGGGGTTAGATGGGAGACTACTAGAGAACACAGGAGGAGAGGAGAGATGTAGGGGTTAGATGGGAGACTACTAGAGAACACAGGAGGAGAGGAGAGAGATGTAGGGGTTAGATAGGAGACTACTAGATAACGCAGGAGGAGAGGAGTGAGATGTAGGGGTTAGACGGGAGACTACTAGAGAACGCAGGAGGAGAGGTGAGATGTAGGGGTTAGATGGGAGACTACTAGAGAACACAGGAGGATTGGAGAGATGTAGGGGTTAGAAAGGAGACTACCAGAGTACACAGGAGAGAGAGAGAGAGAGGTTTAAAACCAGAGAGAGAGAAAGAGAGACAGACGAGAAAGAGAGACTACATAAAAAGAGATTGTGAAGTGTGTCTTTAATCTTCCATCATGTCTCTGCTGTTGAGAGACGATGTCACATCAGGCAGGTAATAACTAAGTCACCATGTTGGATTCAGAGCCTGTTGCATGAGTCCCAAATGGCACCCGATTCCCTAAAAAGTGCACTACTACCGTATAGGACCTGGTCTAATGTAGTGCACTATGTAGGGATTGGGGTGTCATTTGGTAAGCAGTGTTGTGATTTCCCCCTGGTGTTAACAGCTGACACCAGCCTCCAGCTGAGAGACACTAGCAACGCTGTTAATGGGAGAGTCAACACAGTCACCCATAACTAACACAGGACTGGAGTCACACACACACACACACACACACACACACACACACACACACACACACACACACACACACACACACACACACACACACACACACACACACACACACACACACACACACACACACACACACACACACACACACACACACACACACACACACACACACACACACACACACACACACACACACGCACACACACACACACACACACACACACACACACTCCCTTAATGAGGTAAGTACGATCACAGAGGAGGTGTCTAGTAGAAGTCTGATGAAGTCGACTAGGACAGGTGATAAGGAATGAGTGGAGGAGAGAGAGAGAGAGAGAGGGGGGGGGGGAGAAAGAGGGGAGAGAGACAAAGAAAGAGAGACAGAAAGACAGAGGGAGAGAGAGAGGGGTGAGTAAGAGGGGAGAGAGAGAGAGAGGGGGGGGGAGAAAGAGGGGAGAGAGAGAGAGAGAGAAGGGAGAGAGAGGGGAGAGAGACAAAGAAAGAGAGACAAAGAAAGAGAGACAGAAAGACAGAGGGAGAGAGAGAGGGGTGAGTAAGAGGGGAGAGAGAGAGAGAGAGAGAGAGAGAGAGAGAGGGGGGAGAAAAAGAGGGGAGAGAGAGAGAGAGGGGAGAGAGACAAAGAAAGAGAGACAGAAAGAGAGAGAGAGAAATAGGAAGAGAAACAGGAGAAGAAAATGGAACAAGAGAAAGTGAGAGAGAAATAGAAGACAGATAATATAAACGCACCGCTTGGTCTTCACAATACACACCACATCCTCCTCCTCCTCCATCCTCCTCCATCCGCCCCCTCCTCCATCCTCTTCCCCCCTTCCTACCCCTACTTCACCCCCCCCTCCCCCCTCCCTCCTCCACTCACCGGTTGGTCAGCTCTGTTGATGCCCACTAAGAACAGTGACTCTGCTATGAAGAGGCTGATACACAGGTTCTTGTGGATGGTGTTCCTGTCTGACTGTAGTCCTCTGAAGAAGCAGAATGTAAAGATGCAGATGAGGAGACAGACCAGCGACAGCAGGATACCAACCCATGTTATCACATCCAGCAGAAGGTCCTGCATGGAGTCTGTTTTCTGGAGAGGAGAGAGAGGGGGAGAAGACAGAGGAGAGAGAGAGAGAGAGGGGGGGGGAGAGGAGAGAGACAGAGGAGAGAGGAGAGAGGGGGAGAGGAGAGAAGAGAGAGAGAGAGAGAGAGAGAGAGAGAGAGAGAGAGAGGGAGAGGAGAGAGACAGAGGAGAGAGGAGAGAGGGGGAGAGGAGAGAGGAGAGAGAGAGAGAGAGAGAGAGGGAGAGGGGGAGAGGAGAGAGGAGAGAGAGAGAGAGAGAGAGAGAGAGAGGGGGAGAGGAGAGAGACAGAGGAGAGAGGAGAGAGGGGGAGAGGAGAGAGGAGAGAGAGAGGGGGGGAGAGGAGAGAGACAGAGGAGAGAGGAGAGAGGAGAGAGGGGGAGAGGAGAGAGAGAGAGAGAGAGAGAGAGAGAGAGAGAGAGAGAGAGAGAGAGAGAGAGAGAGAGAGAGAGAAAGGAGAGACGGGGAGGGGAGAGAGGAGAGAGAGAGAGGGGGAGAGGAGAGAGAGAGGAGAGGAGAGGGGGAGAGGAGAGAGGAGAGAGGAGAGAGGGGGAGGGGAGAGAGGAGAGAGAGAGGAGAGGATAGGAGAGGAGAGGAGAGGAGAGGGAGAGGGAGAGGAGAGAGAGAGGGAGGGAGAAAGGGAGAGGTGGGTGGAGAGAGAGAGAGGGAGAGGAGAGAGGAGAGAGAGTAGAGGGAGGGAGGGAGGGAGGGAGGGAGGGAGGGAGGGAGGGAGGGAGGGAGGGAGGGAGGGGGAAATGGAGAGAATAGAGAGAGGGAGGGGGAGAGTAGAGACAATTCAGTCAGGTAAGATACAGAATAAATCCTGTCAAATAAGATTTAATGGCAAAAATATTATTGAATCAAAACCAAAAACCCAGATAACGTTTCAATAATCGAACCGAAACCAAACAGACCTCAAAAAAGTATTAATCGCTACTTTTACCTTTGTATGATGTCTGCACTGTATACACACACACACACACACACACACACACACACACACACACACACACACACACACACACACACACACACACACACTGTTCTATCCATTAGGGTCGAACTCCCTGCCGGGTAGAGAGCAGCACCTTGATGGATATACTGCTCAAACACCACTCAAGGTGTGTGTGTGTGTGTGTGTGTGTGTGTGTGTTTATGTGTTCAAAACCAAGGTCTCTCCTACCATGATGGCAGTCTGGACCTGGGGGGGGGGGGGGGGGGTGTAGTGTAGACTATATGACTGGTGATTTGTAGGGCTGTAAAAGGACTGTGATTGGTGGGTCAGGTCCTCATATCAGTCTGTGTAGAATCTGTGTAGAATCTGTTCAGAATCTGTTCAGAATCTGTGTAGAATCTGTGTAGAATCTGTTTAGAATCTGTGTAGAATCTGTTCAGAATTTGTTTAGAATCTGTGTAGAATCTGTGTAGAATCTGTGTAGAATCTGTGTAGAATCTGTGTAGAATCTGTTTAGAATCTGTGTAGAATCTGTGTAGAATCTGTTCAGAATCTGTTTAGAATCTGTGTAGAATCTGTGTAGAATCTATGTAGAATCTGTTCAGAATCTGTGTAGAATCTGCGTAGAATCTGTGTAGTATCTGCGTAGAATCTGTGTAGAATCTGCGTAGAATCTGTGTAGAATCTGCGTAGAATCTGTGTAGAATCTGTTCAGAATCTGTGTAGAATCTGTGTAGAATCTGTGTAGAATCTGTTTAGAATCTGTGTAGAATCTGCGTAGAATCTGTGTAGAATCTGTGTAGAATCTGTGTAGAATCTGTGTATTGGTTTCAGCCCTGGACTCAGCTCCATGTGGCAAGTTGTGGTGCAAATCGTCTATAAATTGTAATAGGATTGAAATAGGATACTTGCCATCAGTACAGCAGGCCCAGACATGACCAGATGGCCCAGACATGACTAGTCAATCTCTGACCTAACTTGACTTCAACGTGTGCCATCAGTACAGAAGGCCCAGACATGACCAGATGGCCCAGACATGACTAGTCAATCTCTGATCTACCTTGACTTCAACGTGTGCCATCAGTACAGCAGGCCCAGACATGACTAGTCAATCTCTGACCTACCTTGACTTCAACGTGTGCCATCAGTACAGCAGGCCCAGACATGACTAGTCAATCTCTGACCTACCTTGACTTCAACGTGTGCCATCAGTACAGAAGGCCCAGACATGACCAGATGGCCCAGACATGACTAGTCAATCTCTGATCTACC
Source organism: Oncorhynchus clarkii lewisi (assembly GCF_045791955.1). NCBI lineage: Eukaryota > Metazoa > Chordata > Actinopteri > Salmoniformes > Salmonidae > Oncorhynchus > Oncorhynchus clarkii. The sequence continues at coordinate 141,309 of NW_027258046.1, forward strand.
TTGACTTCAACGTGTGCCATCAGTACAGCAGGCCCAGACATGACTAGTCAATCTCTGACCTACCTTGACTTCAACGTGTGCCATCAGTACAGCAGGCCCAGACATGACTAGTCAATCTCTGACCTACCTTGACTTCAACGTGTGCCACCAGTACAGAAGGCCCAGACATGACCAGATGGCCCAGACATGACTAGTCAATCTCTGACCTACCTTGACTTCAACGTGTGCCATCAGCACAGAAGGCCCAGACATGACTAGTCAATCTCTGACCTACCTTGACTTCAACGTGTGCCATCAGTACAGCAGGCCCAGACACGACTAGTCAATCTCTGACCTACCTTGACTTCAACGTGTGCCACCAGTACAGAAGGCCCAGACATGCCCAGATGGCCCAGACATGACTAGTCAATCTCTGACCTACCTTGACTTCAACGTGTGCCATCAGTACAGCAGGCCCAGACATGACTAGTCAATCTCTGACCTACCTTGACTTCAACGTGTGCCACCAGTACAGAAGGCCCAGACATGACCAGATGGCCCAGACATGACTAGTCAATCTCTGATCTACCTTGACTTCAACGTGTGCCATCAGTACAGCAGGCCCAGACATGACTAGTCAATCTCTGACCTACCTTGACTTCAACGTGTGCCATCAGCACAGCAGGCCCAGACATGACCAGATGGCCCAGACATGACTAGTCAATCTCTGACCTACCTTGACTTCAAAGTGTGCCATCAGTACGGAAGGCCCAGACATGACTAGTCAATCTCTGACCTACCTTGACTTCAACGTGTGCCATCAGTACAGCAGGCCCAGACATGACTAGTCAATCTCTGATCTACCTTGACTTCAACGTGTGCCATCAGCACAGCAGGCCCAGACATGACTAGTCAATCTCTGACCTACCTTGACTTCAACGTGTGCCATCAGCACAGCAGGCCCAGACATGACTAGTCGATCTCTGATCAACCTTGACTTCAACGTGTGCCATCAGTACAGCAGGCCCAGACATGACTAGTCAATCTCTGATCTACCTTGACTTCAACGTGTGCCATCAGCACAGCAGGCCCAGACATGACTAGTCAATCTCTGACCTACCTTGACTTCAACGTGTGCCATCAGCACAGCAGGCCCAGACATGACTAGTCGATCTCTGATCTACCTTGACTTCAACGTGTGCCATCAGTACAGAAGGCCCAGACATGACCAGATGGCCCAGACATGACTAGTCAATCTCTGACCTACCTTGACTTCAACGTGTGCCATCAGCACAGCAGGCCCAGACATGACTAGTCAATCTCTGACCTACCTTGACTTCAACGTGTGCCATCAGTACAGTAGGCCCAGACATGACTAGTCAATCTCTGACCTACCTTGACTTCAACGTGTGCCATCAGCACAGCAGGCCCAGACATGACTAGTCAATCTCTGACCTACCTTGACTTCAACGTGTGCCATCAGCACAGCAAAGCTGGTCAGATGAGTACAGGAGCAGGTGGTGTGTGTTCTGTTGGTGTCCAGTAGTCGACAGTCCTGACTGGACCAGAACCCGGTCATGGACCGCTTGGAATAACTCCAGAAAGAACAGTTGGGGTTGAAGTTCTCCTCTGAATGCTGGGAGAGAGAGAGGAGAGGAGAGGTAGGGGGGGAGAAAGAGAGAGAGAGAGAGAGAGGAAAGGAGAGGTAGGGGGAGAGACAGAGAGAGAGAGATAGTGGGGGAGCGAGGAAGGGAGGGAGGGAGATAGTGGGGAGGGAGGGAGGGGAACAGAATGTGTGAGAGGACAAGTGATAAACAGACAGAAGGATGGGTGACACTGAATGAGTCAACATGTGTCTGTGTGTCTGTGTGTCTTGTGGTCCTGCTGAAGGCCTGGATGTTGCTAAGCAGACTTGTCCACAACAACTGTTTTGCTGTAAAGTACTAGCAAGCTGTTGGTGTGGAACATTTGTATCAGTGTTTCTGAGCGTGTTATGGTGTGGTTGTGAGGTTGTGTGTTATGGTGTGGTTGTGTGTTATGGTTGTGTGATATGGTGTGGTTGTGTGTTATGGTTGTGTGATATGGTGTGGTTGTGTGTTATGGTGTGGTTGTGTGTTATGGTTGTGTGTTATGGTGTGGTTGTGTGTTATGGTTGTGTGTTATGGTGTTGTTGTGTGTTATGGTGTGGTGGTGTGTTATGGTGTGGTTGTGTGTTATGGTGTGGTTGTGTGTTATGGTGTGGTTGTGTGTTATGGTGTGGTTGTGTGTTATGGTTGTGTGTTATGGTGTTGTTGTGTGTTATGGTGTGGTTGTGTGTTATGGTTGTGTGATATGGTGTGGTTGTGTGTTATGGTGTGGTTGTGTGTTATGGTGTGGTTGTGTGTTATGGTTGTGTGTTATGGTGTGGTTGTGTGTTATGGTTATGGTTGTGTGATATGGTGTGGTTGTGTGTTATGGTTGTGTGTTATGGTGTTGTTGTGTGTTATGGTGTGGTTGTGTGTTATGGTGTGGTTGTGTGTTATGGTGTGGTTGTGTGTTATGGTTGTGTGTTATGGTGTGGTTGTGTGGTTGTGTGGTTGTGTGTTATGGTGTGGTTGTGTGTTATGGTTGTGTGTTATGGTGTGGTTGTGTGTTATAGTGTGGTTGTGTGTTATGGTGTTGTTGTGTGATATGTTGTGGTTGTGTGTTATGGTGTGGTTGTGTGGTTGTGTGTTATGGTGTGGTTGTGTGTTATGGTGTGGTTGTGTGTTATGGTGTGGTTGTGTGTTATGGTGTGGTTGTGTGATATTGTGTGATATGGTGTGTTATTGTGTGGTTGTGTGTTATGGTGTGGTTGTGTGATATGTTGTGGTTGTGTGTTATGGTGTGGTTGTGTGATATAGTGTGGTTGTGTGTAATGGTGTGGTTGTGTGATATAGTGTGGTTGTGTGTAATGGCGTGGTATGGTGTGGTTGTGTGATATGGTGTGGTTGTGTGTGGTTGTGTGTTATGGTGTGGTTGTGTGATATGGTGTGGTATGGTGTGGTTGTGTGTTATGGTGTGGTTGTGTGATATGGTGTGGTATGGTGTGGTTGCGTGATATGGAGTGGTTGTGTGTTATGGTGTGGTTGTGTGTAATGGTGTGGTTGTGTGATATAGTGTGGTTGTGTGTTATGGTGTGGTTGTGTGTTATGGTGTGGTATGGTGTGGTTGTGTGTTATGGTGTGGTTGTGTGTTATGGTGTGGTATGGTGTGGTTGTGTGTTATGGTGTGGTTGTGTGGTATGGTGTGGTTGTGTGATATGGTGTGGTATGGTGTGGTTGTGTGTTATGGTGTGGTTGTGTGATATGGTGTGGTTGTGTGGTATGGTGTGGTTGTGTGATATGGTGTGGTTGTGTGTTATGGTGTGGTTGTGTGATATGGTGTGGTTGTGTGTTCTGGTGTGGTTGTGTGTTAGGGTGTGGTTGTGTGTTATGGTGTGGTTGTGTGATATGGTGTGGTTGTGTGTTATGGTGTGGTTGTGTGTTATGGTGTGGTTGTGAGATATGGTGTGGTTGTGTGTTATGGTGTGGTTGTGTGATATGGTGTGGTTGTGTGTTATGGTGTGGTTGTGTGTTATGGTGTGGTTGTGTGTTATGGTGTGGTTGTGTGTTATGGTGTGGTTGTGTGTTATGGTGTGGTTGTGTGTTATGGTGTGGTTGTGAGATATGGTGTGGTTGTGTGTTGTGGTGTGGTTGTGTGTTATGGTGTGGTTGTGTGTTATGGTGTGGTTGTGTGTTATGGTGTGGTTGTGTGATATGGTGTGGTTGTGTGTTATGGTGTGGTTGTGTGTTATGGTGTGGTTGTGTGTTATGGTGTGGTTGTGTGTTATGGTGTGGTTGTGTGTTATGGTGTGGTTATGTGGTATTATGTGGTTGTGTGTTATGGTGTGGTTGTGTGATATGGTGTGGTATGGTGTGGTTGTGTGGTTGTGTGATATGGTGTGGTTGTGTGTTATGGTGTGGTTGTGTGTTATGGTGTGGTTGTGTGTTATGGTGTGGTTGTGTGTTATGGTGTGGTTGTGTGTTATGGTGTGGTTGTGTGATATGGTGTGGTTGTGTGTTATGGTGTGGTTGTGTGTTATGGTGTGGTTGTGTGGTATTATGTGGTTGTGTGTTATGGTGTGGTTGTGTGATATGGTGTGGTATGGTGTGGTTGTGTGGTTGTGTGATATGGTGTGGTTGTGTGTTATGGTGTGTTATGGTGTGGTTGTGTGTTATGGTGTGGTTGTGTGTTATGGTGTGGTTGTGTGTTATGGTGTGGTTGTGTGATATGGTGTGGTTGTGTGTTATGGTGTGGTTGTGTGTTATGGTGTGGTTGTGTGTTATGGTGTGGTTGTGTGTTATGGTGTGGTTGTGTGATATGGTGTGGTTGTGTGTTATGGTGTGGTTGTGTGTTATGGTGTGGTTGTGTGATATAGTGTGGTTGTGTGTAATGGTGTGGTTGTGTGAAATGGTGTGGTTGTGTGTTATGGTGTGGTTGTGTGTTATGGTGTGGTTGTGTGTTATGGTGTGGTTGTGTGTTATGGTGTGGTTGTGTGTTATGGTGTGGTTGTGTGATATGGTGTGGTTGTGTGATATGGTGTGGTTGTGTGTTATGGTGTGGTTGTGTGGTATGGTGTGGTTGTGTGTTATGGTGTGGTTGTGTGTTATGGTGTGGTTGTGTGATATGGTGTGGTTGTGTGATATGGTGTGGTTGTGTGATATGGTGTGGTTGTGTGATATGGTGTGATATGGTGTGGTTGTGTGTTATGGTGTGGTTGTGTGATATGGTGTGGTTGTGTGATATGGTGTGGTATGGTGTGGTTGTGTGTTATGGTGTGGTTGTGTGTTATGGTGTGGTTGTGTGATATAGTGTGGTTGTGTGTTATGGTGTGGTTGTGTGTTATGGTGTGGTTGTGTGATATGGTGTGGTTGTGTGTTATGGTGTGGTTGTGTGTTATGGTGTGGTTGTGTGTTATGGTGTGGTTGTGTGTTATGGTGTGGTTGTGTGATATGGTGTGGTTGTGTGTTATGGTGTGGTTGTGTGTTATGGTGTGGTTGTGTGATATGGTGTGGTTGTGTGTTATGGTGTGGTTGTGTGATATGGTGTGGTTGTGTGATATGGTGTGGTTGTGTGTTATGGTGTGGTTGTGTGTTATGGTGTGGTTGTGTGATATGGTGTGGTTGTGTGTTATGGTGTGGTTGTGTGTTATGGTGTGGTTGTGTGTTATGGTGTGGTTGTGTGATATGGTGTGGTTGTGTGATATGGTGTGGTTGTGTGATATGGTGTGGTTGTGTGATATGGTGTGGTATGGTGTGGTTGTGTGTTATGGTGTGGTTGTGTGTTATGGTGTGGTTGTGTGATATAGTGTGGTTGTGTGTTATGGTGTGGTTGTGTGTTATGGTGTGGTATGGTGTGGTTGTGTGTTATGGTGTGGTTGTGTGGTATGGTGTGGTTGTGTGATATGGTGTGGTATGGTGTGGTTGTGTGTTATGGTGTGGTTGTGTGATATGGTGTGGTTGTGTGGTATGGTGTGGTTGTGTGATATGGTGTGGTTGTGTGTTATGGTGTGGTTGTGTGATATGGTGTGGTTGTGTGTTCTGGTGTGGTTGTGTGTTATGGTGTGGTTGTGTGTTATGGTGTGGTTGTGTGATATGGTGTGGTTGTGTGTTATGGTGTGGTTGTGTGTTATGGTGTGGTTGTGAGATATGGTGTGGTTGTGTGTTATGGTGTGGTTGTGTGATATGGTGTGGTTGTGTGTTATGGTGTGGTTGTGTGTTATGGTGTGGTTGTGTGTTATGGTGTGGTTGTGTGTTATGGTGTGGTTGTGTGTTATGGTGTGGTTGTGTGTTATGGTGTGGTTGTGAGATATGGTGTGGTTGTGTGTTGTGGTGTGGTTGTGTGTTATGGTGTGGTTGTGTGTTATGGTGTGGTTGTGTGTTATGGTGTGGTTGTGTGATATGGTGTGGTTGTGTGTTATGGTGTGGTTGTGTGTTATGGTGTGGTTGTGTGTTATGGTGTGGTTGTGTGTTATGGTGTGGTTGTGTGTTATGGTGTGGTTGTGTGGTATTATGTGGTTGTGTGTTATGGTGTGGTTGTGTGATATGGTGTGGTATGGTGTGGTTGTGTGGTTGTGTGATATGGTGTGGTTGTGTGTTATGGTGTGGTTGTGTGTTATGGTGTGGTTGTGTGTTATGGTGTGGTTGTGTGTTATGGTGTGGTTGTGTGTTATGGTGTGGTTGTGTGATATGGTGTGGTTGTGTGTTATGGTGTGGTTGTGTGTTATGGTGTGGTTGTGTGGTATTATGTGGTTGTGTGTTATGGTGTGGTTGTGTGATATGGTGTGGTATGGTGTGGTTGTGTGGTTGTGTGATATGGTGTGGTTGTGTGTTATGGTGTGTTATGGTGTGGTTGTGTGTTATGGTGTGGTTGTGTGTTATGGTGTGGTTGTGTGTTATGGTGTGGTTGTGTGTTATGGTGTGGTTGTGTGATATGGTGTGGTTGTGTGTTATGGTGTGGTTGTGTGTTATGGTGTGGTTGTGTGATATAGTGTGGTTGTGTGTAATGGTGTGGTTGTGTGAAATGGTGTGGTTGTGTGTTATGGTGTGGTTGTGTGTTATGGTGTGGTTGTGTGTTATGGTGTGGTTGTGTGTTATGGTGTGGTTGTGTGTTATGGTGTGGTTGTGTGATATGGTGTGGTTGTGTGATATGGTGTGGTTGTGTGTTATGGTGTGGTTGTGTGGTATGGTGTGGTTGTGTGTTATGGTGTGGTTGTGTGTTATGGTGTGGTTGTGTGATATGGTGTGGTTGTGTGATATGGTGTGGTTGTGTGATATGGTGTGGTTGTGTGATATGGTGTGATATGGTGTGGTTGTGTGTTATGGTGTGGTTGTGTGATATGGTGTGGTTGTGTGATATGGTGTGGTATGGTGTGGTTGTGTGTTATGGTGTGGTTGTGTGTTATGGTGTGGTTGTGTGATATAGTGTGGTTGTGTGTTATGGTGTGGTTGTGTGTTATGGTGTGGTTGTGTGATATGGTGTGGTTGTGTGTTATGGTGTGGTTGTGTGTTATGGTGTGGTTGTGTGTTATGGTGTGGTTGTGTGTTATGGTGTGGTTGTGTGATATGGTGTGGTTGTGTGTTATGGTGTGGTTGTGTGTTATGGTGTGGTTGTGTGATATGGTGTGGTTGTGTGTTATGGTGTGGTTGTGTGATATGGTGTGGTTGTGTGATATGGTGTGGTTGTGTGTTATGGTGTGGTTGTGTGTTATGGTGTGGTTGTGTGATATGGTGTGGTTGTGTGTTATGGTGTGGTTGTGTGTTATGGTGTGGTTGTGTGTTATGGTGTGGTTGTGTGATATGGTGTGGTTGTGTGATATGGTGTGGTTGTGTGATATGGTGTGGTTGTGTGATATGGTGTGGTATGGTGTGGTTGTGTGTTATGGTGTGGTTGTGTGTTATGGTGTGGTTGTGTGATATGGTGTGGTTGTGTGTTATGGTGTGGTTGTGTGTTATGGTGTGGTTGTGTGATATGGTGTGGTTGTGTGATATGGTGTGGTTGTGTGTTATGGTGTGGTTGTGTGATATGGTGTGGTTGTGTGTTATGGTGTGGTTGTGTGATATGGTGTGGTTGTGTGATATGGTGTGGTTGTGTGTTATGGTGTGGTTGTGTGATATGGTGTGGTTGTGTGTTATGGTGTGGTTGTGTGATATGGTGTGGTTGTGTGTTATGGTGTGGTTGTGTGATATGGTGTGGTTGTGTGATATGGTGTGGTTGTGTGTTATGGTGTGGTTGTGTGATATGGTGTGGTTGTGTGTTATGGTGTGGTTGTGTGATATGGTGTGGTTGTGTGTTATGGTGTGGTTGTGTGATATGGTGTGGTTGTGTGTTATGGTGTGGTTGTGTGTTATGGTGTGGTTGTGTGATATGGTGTGGTTGTGTGTTATGGTGTGGTTGTGTGGTTGTGTGTTATGGTGTGGTTGTGTGGTTGTGTGTTATGGTGTGGTTGTGTGGTTGTGTGTTATGGTGTGGTTGTGTGGTTGTGTGTTATGGTGTGGTTGTGTGGTTGTGTGTTATGGTGTGGTTGTGTGGTTGTGTGTTATGGTGTGGTTGTGTGATATGGTGTGGTTGTGTGTTATGGTGTGGTTGTGTGATATGGTGTGGTTGTGTGTTATGGTGTGGTTGTGTGTTATGGTGTGGTTGTGTGATATGGTTTGGTTGTGTGTTATGGTGTGGTTGTGTGGTTGTGTGTTATGGTGTGGTTGTGTGGTTGTGTGTTATGGTGTGGTTGTGTGGTTGTGTGTTATGGTGTGGTTGTGTGGTTGTGTGTTATGGTGTGGTTGTGTGTTCTGGTGTGGTTGTGTGTTATGTTGTGGTTGTATATCCATAAATGCTGCATCCATAATATTCGTCCTAGTGAGAGGACAAAACAGTGGTATTGAATGGTGTCCGTTAGCATTCATCTATGTGTACAGTATAACCTCCCTACCTCACAGTGAAGCTCACTGGTTCAGACAGGACAACTGGTTGTGACTGTGTGTCTGTATGTGTGTCTGTGTGTGTGTGTGTGTCTGTCTGTGTGTGTGTGTGTGTGTGTGTGTGTGTGTGTGTGTGTGTGTGTGTGTGTGTGTGTGTGTGTGTCTGTCTGTGTGTCTGTGTGTGTATCTGTGTGTGTGTCTGTGTGTGTGTCTGTGTGTGTGTGTGTGTGTGTGTCTGTGTGTGTGTCTGTGTGAGTGACTGTGTGTCTGTCTGTGTGTGTGTGTGTATCTGTGTGTGTGTGTGTGTGTGTGTCTGTGTGTGTGTCTGTGTGTGTCTGTGTGTGTCTGTGTGTGTCTGTGTGTGTGTCTGTGTGTGTCTGTGTGTGTCTGTGTGTGTGTGTGTGTGTGTCTGTGTGTGTCTGTGTGTGTGTGTGTGTGTGTGTCTGTGTGTGTCTGTGTGTGTGTGTGTGTGTGTGTGTGTGTGTCTGTGTGTGTCTGTGTGTGTCTGTCTGTGTGTCTGTGTGTGTATCTGTGTGTGTGTCTGTGTGTGTGTGTGTGTGTGTGTCTGTGTGAGTGACTGTGTGTCTGTCTGTGTGTGTGTGTGTCTGTGTGTGTGTGTGTGTGTGTCTGTGTGTGTCTGTGTGTGTCTGTGTGTGTCTGTGTGTGTCTGTGTGTGTGTGTGTGTGTGTCTGTGTGTGTCTGTGTGTGTCTGTGTGTGTCTGTGTGTGTGTGTGTCTGTGTGTGTGTCTGTGTGTGTCTGTGTGTGTGTGTAATCCGTGCGTATTCTCCGGTATATATACCTGCAGGTGTTTGACAGTGAAGACCACCGGTTCAGACAGATAGACCTTGTTGCTGTCCTTGTTGATAGAAGCAGTAATAACAGGAGAGTTGACTATGACAGAGTAGTTAGGGTAGAGAGCCTCGCTGCCCAGACCAACACTGGCATTATCTGTAGACAGGTAGGAGCCCAGGTTCCTGTAGAGGACGAACACCATGCGGATCTCACCTGGTGGGGGAGACAACAAACTGCAATGTCACTGGCTGCTCAGACATGCAGGGAGATATTAGGACAAGCATTCAGACATGCAGGGAGATATTAGGACAAGTAATTAGACATTCAGGGAGATATTAGGACAGGTAATTAGGTCTTCATGGTGATATTAGGACAAGTATTTAGATCGTCATGGGGATATTAGGACAAGTAATTAGACATTCTGGGAGATATTAGGACAAGTAATTAGACATTCTGAGAGATATTAGGACAAGTAATTAGACATTCAGGGAGATATTAGGACAAGGAATTAGACATTCAGGGAGATATTAGGACAAGTAATTATATCGTCATGGGGATATTAGGACAAGTAATTAGACATTCTGGGAGATATTAGGACAAGTAATTAGATCGTCATGGGGATATTAGGACAAGTAATTCTACATTCTGGGAGATATTGGGACATGTAATTAGATCGTCATGGGGATATTAGGACAAGTAATTAGACCTTCTGGGAGATATTAGGACAAGTAGTTAGATTGTCATGGGGATATTAGGACAAGTAATTAGACATTCTGGGAGATATTAGGACAAGTAATTAGATCGTCATGGGGATATTAGGACAAGTAGTTAGACATTCTGGGAGATATTAGGACAAGTAATTAGACATTCTGGGAGATATTAGGACAAGTATTTAGATCGTCATGGGGATATTAGGACAAGTAATTAGACATTCTGGGAGATATTAGGACAAGTAATTAGATCGTTATGGGGATATTAGGACAAGTAGTTAGACATTCTGGGAGATATTAGGACAAGTAATTAGGTCTTCAGGGAGATATTAGGGGTTGAATTTTAACAGTGAATACAGTGAGGTATAGGAACAAGGCAGGTGGTTGATTTGAAAACTGTGATATATCAATTGCCAGTCATTTGCATGTCCTCTGAGAGGTGTGGGATAGGACAGGGTGGAATAGAGCTGAATTGAATAGAATGGCTTGCAAACACACAGTAAACTGTTGAGACCCATGGGTAATGGTTACGTGTGGGGTGTAAATGATGCGTTCTTAAATGTCAGACAATAATGTCAGAAATGAATTCAAAAGTCTCTCTGAAGTAGGACTGTGATCAGTGTCTTTAACCAAATAACTATTGTATTACATGATATGAAATTCACCCGAGGAGAATATACAGAGAGAAATATGAGGATGAGTTTAATGTTTCTATTGTAGAGTCAATATATGTATCTCAGTTGAGTAGAAAATACTAGAATAGAGTAGAATAGAGTAGAGTATAATAGAATAGAGTATAATAGAGTAGAATAGTTTAGAATAGAGTAGACTAGAATAGAACATAATAGCATAGAGTAGAATAGAATAGAGTAGAGTAGAATAGAGTAGAATAGAATAGACTAGAATATAACATAATAGCATAGAGTAGAATAGAATAGAGTAGAGTAGAATAGAGTAGAGTAGAATAGAATAGAGTAGACTAGAATATAACATAATAGCGTAGAGTAGAATAGAGTAGAGTAGAGTAGAATAGAGAATAATAGTGTAGAGTAGAGTAGAATAGAGTAGTGTAGAGTAGAATAGAGTAGAGTAGAATAGTGTAGAATAGAGTAGAGTAGAGTAGAATTGAGAAGAATAGTGTAGAGTAGATTAGAGTAGAATAGAATAGAGTAGATTAGAGTAGAATAGACTAGAGTAGAGTAGAGTAAAATAGAGTAGAATAGAGTAGAAGAAAGTATAGTAGAATAGAGTAGAATATAGTAGAGTAGAATAGGGTAGAATAGAGTAGAATACAGTAGAGTAGAGTAGACTAGTGTAGAATAGAGAAGAGTGGAATAGAGCACAATCGAGTAGAGTAGAATAGAGTAGAGTAGAATAGAGTAGAATAGAGTATAAAATAGTAGAGTAGAATATAGTTGTGTAGAATAGAGTACAATAGAGTAGACTAGAATAGAACATAATAGCGTAGAGTAGAATAGAGTAGAGTAGAGTAGAATAGAGAATAATAGTGTAGAGTAGAGTAGAATAGAGTAGAATAGAGTAGTGTAGAGTAGAATAGAGTAGAGTAGAATAGTGTAGAATAGAGTAGAGTAGAGTAGAATTGAGAAGAATAGTGTAGAGTAGAATAGAGTAGAATATAATAGAGTAGATTAGAGTAGAATAGAATAGTGCAGCATAGAGAATAAAATAGTAAAATATAGTAGAGTAGAGTAGAATAGAGTAGAGTGGAATATAATAGAATATAGTAGAGTAGAATAGAGTAGAGTATAATATGGTAGAATATAGTAGAGTAGAAAACAGTAGAGTAGATTATAATAGACTAGAATAGAGTAGAATAGTGTAAAGAAGAGTAGAATAGAGTAGAATAGTGTAAAGTAGAGTAGAATAGAGTAGAATAGAGTAGAAGAAAGTAGAGTAGAATAGAGTAGAATATAGTAGAGTAGAATAGGGTAGAATAGAGTAGAATACAGTAGAGTAGAGTAGAATAGAGTATAATAGTGTAGAATAGAGAAAGAGTGGAGTAGAGCACAATCGAGTAGAGTAGAATAGAGTAGAATAGAGTAGAGTAGAATAGAGTAGAATAGAGTATAAAATAGTAGAGTAGAATATAGTAGAGTAGAATAGAGTAGCATAGAGTAGAATAGAATAGAGTAGAATAGAGTAGAGTAGAATAGAATAGTGCAGCATAGAGAATAAAATAGTAAAATATAGTAGAGTAGAGTAGAATAGAGTAGAGTGGAATATAGTAGAATATAGTAGAGTAGAATAGAGTAGAGTATAATATGGTAGAATATAGTAGAGTAGAAAACAGTAGAGTAGATTATAATAGACTAGAATAGAGTAGAATAGTGTAAAGAAGAGTAGAATAGAGTAGAATAGTGTAAAGTAGAGTAGAATAGAGTAGAATAGAGTAGAATAGTGTAGAATAGAGAAAGAGTGGAGTAGAGCACAATCGAGTAGAGTAGAATAGAGTAGAATAGTGTAAAGTAGAGTAGAATAGAGTAGAATAGTGTAAAGTATAGTAGAATAGAGTAGCATAGTGTAAAGTAGAGTAGAATAGAGTAGAATAGTGTAAAGTAGAGTAGAATAGAGTAGAATAGTGTAAAGTGGAGTAGAATAGAGTAGAATAGTGTAAAGTAGAGTAGAATAGAGTAGCATAGAGTAGAATAGTGTAGAATAGAGAAAGAGTGGAGTAGAGCACAATCGAGTAGAGTAGAATAGAGTAGAATAGTGTAAAGTAGAGTAGAATAGAGTAGAATAGTGTAAAGTAGAGTAGAATAGAGTAGCATAGTGTAAAGTAGAGTAGAATAGAGTAGCATAGTGTAAAGTAGAGTAGAATAGAGTAGCATAGTGTAAAGTAGAGTAGAATAGAGTAGCATAGTGTAAAGTAGAGTAGAATAGAGTAGAATAGAGTAGAATAGTGTAAAGTAGAGTAGAATAGAGTAGAATAGTGTAAAGTAGAGTAGAATAGAGTAGCATAGTGTAAAGTAGAGTAGAATAGAGTAGAATAGTGTAAAGTAGAGTAGAATAGAGTAGCATAGTGTAAAGTAGAGTAGAATAGAGTAGAATAGAGTAGAATAGTGTAAAGTAGAGTAGAATACTGTAAAGTAGAGTAGAATAGAGTAGCATAGTGTAAAGTAGAGTAGAATAGAGTAGAATAGTGTAAAGTGGAGTAGAATAGAGTAGAATAAGGTAAAGAAGAGCAGATTAAAGTAGAATAAAGGATACAATAATATAATAACTTATAAACACACAGTGAACCTCTGAGACCAACTGTAAACACTGTTATATTATCCTGGAAATCAACACATTTCACTGATGTGACAATAAAACACACACTCTGGTCAACAGTTTGGTGTCACTTAGACATTTCCTTGATTTTGAAATAAAATACAATTCGTTGTCCATTAAATTAACATCAAATTGATCATAAATACAGTGCAGACATTGATAATGTTGTAAATGCCAATTGTAGCTGGAGATTGTATATTTTAATATGGGATATCTATATAGGCGTACAGAGGCCCATTATCAGCAACCATCACCCCTGTCAACTGGCAGCTTCGTTAAAAAGTACCCACAGAACACCAGTCTAGAAGGCCAGCGTCCCGGAGTCGCCTCTTCACTTCATGACTCAGAACAAGAATAGACTGACGAGTTTCAGAAGAAAGTTATTTGTTTCTGGCCATTTTGAGTCTGTAATCGAACCCACAAAATGCTGATGCTCCAGATACTCAACTAGTCTAATGAAGGCCAGATTTATTGCTTCTTTAATCAGGACAACAGTTTTCAGCTGTGCTAACATAATTGCAAAAGGGTTTTCTAATGATCAATCAGCCTTTTAAAATGATAAACGTGGATTAGCTAACACAACGTGCCATTGGAACACAGGAGTGATGGTTGCTGATAATGGGCCTCTGTAGATATCCCATTAAATAATCTGCCGTTTCCAGCTACAATAGTCATTTACAACATTAACAATGTCTACACTGTATTTCTGATCAATTTGATGTTAATTTAATGGACAAAAAAAATTGCTTTTCTTTCAAAAACAAGGACATTGCTAAGTAACACCAAACAGACAGAGAGAGAGACAGAGACAGAGACAGAGAGAGAGAGAGAGAGAGAGAGAGATACAGTAAGAGCAAGATAGATAGAGATAGCGCCAAAAAGTGAGAGAAAATATAGTAATTGAAATAAAGAGAGACACAGAGAGAGAGACATAAACACACAGAGACACAGAGAGAGACATAAACACACAGAGACACAGAGAGAGACATAAACACACAGAGACACAGAGAGAGACATAAACACACAGAGACACAGAGAGAGACATAAACACACAGAGACACAGAGAGAGACATAAACACACAGAGACACAGAGAGAGACATAAACACACAGAGACACAGAGAGAGACATAAACACACAGAGACACAGAGAGAGACATAAACACACAGAGACACAGAGATAAACATAAACGCACAGAGACACAGAGAGAGACATAAACACACAGAGACACAGAGAGAGACATAAACACACAGAGACACAGAGAGAGACATAAACACACAGAGACACAGAGAGAGACAAACACACAGAGACATAGAGAGAGACATAAACACACAGAGACACAGAGAGAGACATAAACACACAGAGACACAGAGAGAGACATAAACACACAGAGACACAGAGAGAGACATAAACACAGACAGAGACACAGAGAGAGACATAAACACACAGAGACACAGAGAGAGACACAAACACACAGAGACACAGAGAGAGACATAAACACACAGACACAGAGAGAGACATAAACACAGACAGAGACAGAGAGAGAGACATAAACACATAGATAGAGACAGAGAGAAAGGCATAAACACAGAGAGAGAGACAGAGAGAAAGAGAGAGACAGAGAGAGAGACATAAACACAGAGACAGAGACAGAGAGAAAGAGAGAGACACATAGAGAGACAGACAGAGAGACAGACAGAGAGAAAGAGAGAGAGAGAGAGAGAGAGAGAGAGAGAGAGAGAGAGACATAAACACAGAGAGAGAGACACAGAGAGAGAGAGAGAGAGAGAGAGAGAGACAGAGAGAGAGAGAGAGAGAGAGAGACAGAGACACAGAGAGAGAGAGACAGAGAGAACAAGAGAGAGACATAAACACACAGAGAGAGAGAGAGAGAGAGAGAGAGAGACAGAGAGAGAGAGAGAGAGAGAGAGAGAGAGAGACAAACACACACAGAGAGAGAGAGAGAGACAGAGAGAGAGAGACAGAGAGAACAAGAGAGAGACATAAACACAGAGAGAGAGAGAGCGAGAGAGAGAGAGAGAGAGAGAGAGAGAGAGAGAGAGAGAGAGACAGAGAGAGAGAGAGAGACAAACACAGAGAGAGAGAGAGAGAGAGACAGAGAGAGACAGAGAGAGAGAGAGAGAGACAGAGAGAGACAGAGAGAGAGACATAAACAGAGAGAGAGAGAGACACAGAGAGAGAGAGAGAGAGAGAGAGACAAACACACACAGAGAGAGAGAGACACACAGAGAGAGAGAGAGAGAGAGGCATAAACACAGAGAGAGTTGTCCATGAAAGGAGATACAGGTCGGTGTTGTTACCATTCCTCCCGTGCTGTTTGAGCGTGCTAGCAGACAGCTGGATGGAGTTCCCATGTAGTTCAGACTGGGGGAAGGTCAGGTCCGCCAGATTCCCCTCCGTACTCAGCCTCGCCACCTCCAACTCTGTCCGGAAGACACACAGAGAGATCAGCTCGGGAAAACATAGAGAGCCCAGTTATCACGGGATTCCCAGTTATCGCCACTCCTTGGGCATTTCAAAACAAGTCGTGTTCACTAGGATGAGGCAAAATGGCTGCCGAGGAATCATCCAGGCAGATGCTACAGATTAGTGGTGGATGAGGGACATTGGTGGTGGATGAGGGACATTGGTGGTGGACGAGGGACATTGGTGGTGGATGAGGGACATTGGTGGTGGATGAGGGACATTGGTGGTGGACGAGGGACATTGGTGGTGGATGAGGGACATTGGTGGTGGATGAGGGACATTGGTGGTGGATGAGGGACATTGGTGGCGGATGAGGGTCATTGGTGGTGGATGAGGGTCATTGGTGGTGGATGAGGGACATTGGTGGTGGATGAGGGTCATTGGTGGTGGATGAGGGACATTGGTGGTGGATGAGGGTCATTGGTGGTGGATGAGGGACATTGGTGGTGGATGAGGGTCAATGGTGGTGGATGAGGGACATTGGTGGTGGACGAGGGACATTGGTGGTGGATGAGGGACATTGGTGGTGGATGAGGGACATTGGTGGTGGATGAGGGTCATTGGTGGTAGATGAGGGACATTGGTGATGGATGAGGGACATTGGTGGTGGATGAGGGACATTGGTGGTGGATGAGGGACATTGGTGGTGGATGAGGGACATTGGTGGTGGATGAGGGACATTGGTGGTGGATGAGGGACATTGGTGGTGGATGAGGGACA
Organism: Oncorhynchus clarkii lewisi; assembly: GCF_045791955.1. Classification (NCBI taxonomy): domain Eukaryota; kingdom Metazoa; phylum Chordata; class Actinopteri; order Salmoniformes; family Salmonidae; genus Oncorhynchus; species Oncorhynchus clarkii. Next base: position 157,764 of record NW_027258046.1, read on the forward strand.
TTGGTGGTGGATGAGGGGCATTGGTGGTGGATGAGGGACATTGGTGGTGGATGAGGGACATTGGTGGTGGATGAGGGACATTGGTGGTGGATGAGGGGCATTGGTGGTGGATGAGGGACATTGGTGGTGGATGAGGGACATTGGTGGTGGATGAGGGACATTGGTGGTGGATGAGGGACATTGGTGGTGGATGAGGGACATTGGTGGTGGATGAGGGACATTGGTGGTGGATGAGGGACATTGGAGGTGGATGAGGGACATAATATCTTATAGACATTAAAACAAACACCACATGAAGCTTGGATAGATCAGACTCAGCCTTGAGCAAAGGAGAAACTGTCTCATAAACCAGGTTCGTTAGAGGAAGAATGGTTATGTGTGTGTGTGTGTGTGTGTGTGTGTGTGTGTGTGTGTGTGTGTGTGTGTGTGTGTGTGTGTGTGTAACGGATTATCTCGTTTTCTCATTAGGGTCTAATTATACCTTAGCATGCCTATCCTTCAGCTGTGTGTGTGTGTGTGTGTGTGTGTGTGTGTGTGTGTGTGTGTGTGTGTGTGTGTGTGTCTATCCTTCAGCTGACGATGGTAATTTACACACTGCTTTAAGGTTTTAAATTAGCTTCTTGATCTAATAAACAATTCTAGGTGGGAGAGTAGAGAAGAGATGTTTAACTCTACCAGGACCACAACATATTGTCTGTTATGAAGACGGAGAAGAGGCAGACATGAAGAGACAAGGCTCTCTCTTTCAACACACACACACACACACACACACACACACCACCGAGGCCTCCTCCTCTAGTTTAACAAGATACATGTGATCTGGCCTTGAGAAGTCTAATGTCGGGATAAATTGTTTGCCAGAGACAATCAATTCCAACACACACACACACACACACACACACACACACACACACACACACACACACACACACACACACACACACACACACACACACACACACACACACACACACACACACACACACACACATACACACACACACACACACACTAAATTGTATTTTCTTTCTGCTTGGCAGAATCTCCAGGCAGAACAGAGCTAGTTATCATGGCTGCATGCACATCACATCCCCCCACTATCCTCCCCTCTCCTCTCCCTCTCCTCTTATCCCCCTCTCCTCCTCCTCCCCTCTCCTCTACTGTCATCCTCCTACCCTCTCCTCTCCTGTCATCCCCCCATTCTCCTCTCCTCTCCCCCTCCTCCCCTCTCCTCTCATTCTCCTCCCCCTCTTATCCTCCTCTCCTCTCCCCCTCCTCTTCTCCCCTGTCATCCCCCCACTCTCCTCTCCTTCTCCTCCCCTCTACTCCTCCTTCCCTCTCCTCTTATCCCGCTCTCCTCCTCCTCCCCTCTCCTGTCATCCTCCTCCCCTCTCCTCTCCTGTCATCCGCCCACTCTCCTCTCCTCTCCCCCTCCTCCCCTCTCCTCTCATTCTCCTACCCCTCTTATCCTCCTCTCCTCCGCCTCTTATCCTCCTCTCATCTCCCCCTCCTCCCCTCTCCTCTCCCTCTGCTCTCCTCCCCCTCCTCCCCTCTCCTCTCCTCCCCCTCTTATCCCCCTCCTCCCCTCTCCTCTCCTCTCCCCTCTCCTCTCCTCCCCCTCTCCTCTCCCCTCCCCTCCCCCCCCCTCTCCTCTCCTCCCCCTCTTATCCTCCTCTCCTCTCCTCCCCCTCTTATCCTCCTCTCCTCTCCCCCTCCTCTCCTCTCCTGTCATCCCCCCACTCTCCTCTCCTTCTCCTCCCCTCTACTCCTCCTTCCCTCTCCTCTTATCCCGCTCTCCTCCTCCTCCCCTCTCCTGTCATCCTCCTCCCCTCTCCTCTCCTGTCATCCGCCCACTCTCCTCTCCTCTCCTCTCCCCCTCCTCCTCCTCCCCCTCTTATCCTCCTCTCCTCTCCCTCTCCTCTCCTCCCCCTCTTATCCTCCTCTCATCTCACCCTCCTCCCCTCTCCTCTCCCTCTCCTCTCCTCCCCCTCTTATCCCCCTCCTCCCCTCTCCTCTCCTCCTTATCCCCCTCCTCCCCTCTCCTCTCCCCCTCCCCCTCTCCTCTCCCTCTCCTCTCCTCCCCTCTCCCCCCCTCTCCTCTCCTCTCCTCCCCCTCTTATCCTCCTCTCCTCTCCCTCTCCTCTCCTCCCCCTCTTCTCTCCCTCTCCTCCCCTCTCCTCTCCTCTCCCCATCCTCCCCCTCTCCTCTATGCCTTTCTTCTCCTCTGTAATTCCTCT
>NW_027258046.1:165000-175000 GCF_045791955.1 Oncorhynchus clarkii lewisi
ACGACAGTCAGGATTCACAGATTTAAACTCACTAAGGGTCACTAACACAGTCAGGTTTCACAGTTTTAAACTCACCCAGGGTCACTAACACAGTCAGGCTTCACAGAGTTAAACTCACCCAGGGTCACTAACACAGTCAGGCTTCACAGTGTTAAACTCACTGAGGGTCATTACGACAGTCAGGCTTCACAGTTTTAAACTCACCGAGGGTCCCTAACACAGTCAGGCTTCACAGTTTTAAACTCACCCAGGGTCACTAACACAGTCAGGCCTCACAGTTTTAAACTCACTGAGGGTCATTACGACAGTCAGGCTTCACAGTTTTAAACTCACCGAGGGTCCCTAACACAGTCAGGCTTCACAGTGTTAAACTCACTGAGGGTCACTAACACAGTCAGGCTTCACAGTTTTAAACTCACCCAGGGTCACTAACACAGTCAGGCTTCACAGTTTTAAACTCACCCAGGGTCACAAACACAGTCAGGCTTCACAGTTTTAAACTCACTGAGGGTCACTAACACAGCCTGTAGATTATTCCATGCCTCTGGTGCACAACAGGAGAAGACAGTCTTGCCTTAACTCTTTAAGTAGAAACCAGCTAGTTGACCATGTCTGGTAACTGGTAGAGGACCTGGGGACTAGTAACGACCAGCTAGTAGACCTGGGGACTAGTAATGACCAGCTAGTAGACCATGTCTGGTAACTGGTAGAGGACCTGGGGACTAGTAACGACCAGCTAGTAGACCTGGGGACTAGTAACAACCAGCTAGTTGACCATGTCTGGTAACTGGTAGAAGACCTAGGACTAGTAACGACCAGCTAGAAGACCATGTCTGGTAACTGGTAGAGGACCTGGGGACTAGTAACGACCAGCTAGTTGACCATTTCTGGTAACTGGTAGAGGACCTGGGGACTACTAACGACCAGCTAGTAGACCTGGGGACTAGTAACGACCAGCTAGTAGACCTGGGGACTAGTAACGACCAGCTAGTAGACCTGGGGACTAGTAACGACCAGCTACTAGACCATGTCTGGTAACTGGTAGAGGACCTGGGGACTAGTAACGACCAGCTAGTAGACCTGGGGACTAGTAACGACCAGCTAGTAGACCATGTCTGGTAACTGGTAGAGGACCTGGGGACTAGTAACGACCAGCTAGTAGACCTGGGGACTAGTAACAACCAGCTAGTTGACCATTTCTGGTAACTGGTAGAGGACCTGAGGACTACTAACGACCAGCTAGTAGACCTGGGGACTAGTAACGACCAGCTAGTAGACCTGGGGACTAGTAACGACCAGCTAGTAGACCTGGGGACTAGTAACGACCAGCTAGTAGACCATGTCTGGTAACTGGTAGAGGACCTGGGGACTAGTAACGACCAGCTAGTAGACCTGGGGACTAGTAACGACCAGCTAGTAGACCATGTCTGGTAACTGGTAGAGGACCTGGGGACTAGTAACGACCAGCTAGTAGACCTGGGGACTAGTAATGACCAGCTAGTAGACCATGTCTGGTAACTGGTAGAGGACCTGGGGACTAGTAACGACCAGCTAGTAGACCTGGGGACTAGTAACGACCAGCTAGTAGACCTGGGGACTAGTAACGACCAGCTAGTAGACCTGGGGACTAGTAACGACCAGCTAGTAGACCACGTGGATATGGATTACTGTGTCATGTCTGTGACTATCATTAAACGTGAAGACTTATTGCATCAAATTAATTCTCTATGTGTAATTATTATTATGTGATTAAACTAATCATGTTAACTTTAATTAACTAGGAAGTCGGGGCACCACGGGAAATTGTTTATAGAGTCTCTATTTCCCGAATCGACTCTTCAGATATTTTCATATCTTGTCGATTAGTCTTGTATTAATGTATAATTATTACTTTATCAGTTCTCATTACTGAAAGTCACAAACCCGTGAATATCTGCACGAACCATCGTTTCTATAATGAATCAGCAATATACAAATTAGCTTAATTATTTATTTACTAACTATCTAAATAATCACAGAAATACATCACAAAAAGTAGATATTGGTTACTAACAATGCATTGATAGAAACGTCCCTAGTGGGCTAAACCGGTATGACGGCTTGGTAGACAATGGAAAGGGGTGGGGACAGGAAAAGAGCGGGAAAGACAAAATGGATTCACTACACACAGTTGATAATTCTGTTCATTGAAATGCTAATCCTTTGCACATGAACGTCCGCTCCTTCGAGAATAATTGCAATGTAGTTGTTGAGGTTGAATGAAGTTGTTGTCTTCTCTGTTGGAATCTGGTCCGTCTGCTGGAGAGTCAGTTCATCAGAGAGTCTCTGGTTAACTTCCCCAGAAGTCACAATGTCTTCTCTGTTGGAGTCTGGTCCGTCTGCTGGAGAGTCAGTTCATCAGAGAGTCTCTGGTTAACTTCCCCAGAAGTCACAATGTCTTCTCTGTTGGAGTCTGGTCCGTCTGCTGGAGAGTCAGTTCATCAGAGAGTCTCTGGTTAACTTCTCCAGAAGTCACAATGACTTCTCTGTTGGAGTCTGGTCCGTCTGCTGGAGAGTCAGGTTCATCAGAGAGTCTCTGGTTAACTTCCCCAGAAGTCACAATGTCTTCTCTGTTGGAATCTGGTCCGTCTGCTGTAGAGTCAGTTCATCAGAGAGTCTCTGGTTAACTTCCCCAGAAGTCACAATGTCTTTCGTAGTTGTCGCTTTCTCAGCGGCTCTGGATAGTGTCTGTTGTAATGGATACGTCAGGTGTACAGATTGTCGTTGTATAGAATAGATACTTCTCTGGATAGTGTCTGTTGTAATGGACACGTCAGGTGTACAGATTGTCGTTGTATAGAATAGATACTTCTCTGGATAGTGTCTGTTGTAATGGATACGTCAGGTGTACAGATTGTCGTTGTATAGAATAGATACTTCTCTGGATAGTGTCTGTTGTAATGGACACGTCAGGTGTACAGATTGTCGTTGTATAGAATAGATACTTCTCTGGATAGTGTCTGTTGTAATGGATACGTCAGGTGTACAGATTGTCGTTGTATAGAATAGATACTTCTCTGGATAGTGTCTGTTGTAATGGACACGTCAGGTGTACAGATTGTCGTTGTATAGAATAGATACTTCTCTGGATAGTGTCTGTTGTAATGGATACGTCAGGTGTACAGATTGTCGTTGTATAGAATAGATACTTCTCTAGATAGTGTCTGTTGTAATGGTTACATCTGGTGTACAGATTGTTGTTGTATAGAATAGATACTTCTGCGGTTGTCGGTATTCTCGTACTAGACTTACGTCATTTCCAGCTGCAGACTAGTAGTTCTACGTCTAGGATTTGCTCTTATTCTGTAGTGATCGATAGTATCAGAGTTGAACCATTTCCAGCTGTGTAGCCAAAACCACACGCTGTCTGGTCTCCTGGGCCTCCAGATTTGTAGTTCTAAACCATTTCAACATGGAGAGTCAGCTCCATATTTTCTGGTCTAGTGGTCTATAGAATTGTAGCGAGAGAGAGAGAGGCAGAGAGAGACAGAGAGAGAGACAGAGAGAGAAAGAGACAGAGACAGAGACAGAGACAGAGAGAGAGAGAGAGAGACAGAGAGAGAGAGAGAGAGAGAGAGATAGAGGCAGAGAGAGACAGAGAGAGAGACAGAGACAGAGACAGAGAGAGAGAGAGAGAGAGAGAGACAGAGAGAGAGAGAGAGAGACAGAGAGAGAGAGAGAGAGAGAGAGAGAGAGAGAGAGGCAGAGAGAGAAAGAGAGAGAGACAGAGAGAGACAGAGAGAGACAGAGACAGAGACAGAGACAGAGACAGACAGAGAGAGAGAGAGAGAGAGAGAGAGAGAGACAGAGAGAGACAGAGACAGAGAGAGAGAGAGACAGAGAGAGAGGCAGAGAGAGACAGAGAGAGAGACAGAGAGAGAAAGAGACAGAGACAGAGACAGAGAGAGAGAGAGAGAGAGAGAGAGAGAGAGACAGAGAGAGAGAGAGAGAGAGAGAGAGGCAGAGAGAGACAGAGAGAGAGACAGAGAGAAAGAGACAGAGACAGAGACAGAGACAGAGACAGAGAGAGAGACAGAGAGAGACAGAGACAGAGAGAGAGAGAGACAGAGAGAGAGGCAGAGAGAGACAGAGAGAGAGACAGAGACAGAGACAGAGAGAGAGAGAGAGAGAGAGAGAGACAGAGAGAGAGAGAGAGAGAGAGACAGAGAGAGAGAGAGAGAGACAGAGAGAGACAGAGAGAGAGAGAGAGAGAGCACGCTGTAGAGCAGACCCAATGGAACCTGACCCCTCTGATCCTCACAGGAGAGTTATGACAACTGCAACCAATGTTTAATAAATATAACAAGTAAACAACTTGTACTGAGTATCACCTCACATCACTTAACCAACTCCTCCAAAACAGTCTGTGTTACTGAACACAGCTCATAAATATGGTTATATAAAGGGTTGATATATGAAGGCTACAGTGCTGTGTGTGTGAGTGTGTGTGAGTGTGTGTGTGTGTGTGTGTGTGTGTGTGTGTGTGTGTGTGTGTGTGTGTGTGTGTTGTGTGTGAGTGTCTGTGTGTGTGTGTGTCTCTGTGTGTGAGTGAGTGAGTGAGTGAGTGAGTGACCGAGTGTGTGTGTGTGTGTGTGTGTGTGTGTGTGTGTGTGTGTGTGTGTGTGTGTGTGTGTGTGTGTGTGTGTGTGTGTGTGTGTGTGTGTGTGTGTGTGTGTGTGTGTGTGTGTGTGTGTGTGTGTGTGTGTGTGTGTGTGTGTGTGTGTGTGTGTGTGTGTGTGTAGCTGAGAACCTTAAAGAGAGAGGAGAGAAAGAAGTAACAGTGTGTGTTTTGTCTCGTTAATCTTTCCTCCCAGCTAATCTGGTGGGCAGATTCTAACAGATCATCCTTCTCTCTCTGTTCTTCATATCCATCCCTCCCAGCTCCCTCTATCCCCACTTTCTCCCTTTCATTCAAACCAACTTCTCATCCCCCTCTTTCGTCCCCCTCCATCCTCACTCTCTCTATTATTCTAAATCTCTCTTCCCACTATTTCCCCCTCTCTCCTTTCTCTCTCCCCCACTCTTATCAAAAATCAACCCAATGTGTTTCACCCAATACTCCACTATAATCAGTCTATACTCCACTATAATCAGTCTATACTCAGTCTATACTCCACTATACTCAGTCTGTACTCCACTATAATATGTCAATACTCCACTATAATCAGTCTATACTCCACTATAATCAGTCTATACTCCACTATAATCAGTCTGTACTCCACTATAATATGTCAATACACTATAATCAGTCTATACTCCACTATAATCAGTCTATACTCCACTATAATCAGTCTATACTCCACTATAATCAGTCTATACTCCACTATAATCAGTCTATACTCCACTATAATCAGTCTATACTCAGTCTATATAGCACCTTCTCACTAAGGCAGCACCTTCTCACCAAGGCAGCACCTTCTCACTAAGGCAGCACCTTCTCACCAAGGCAGCACCTTCTAACTATGGCAGCACCTTCTAACCAAGGCAGCACCTTCTCACTAAGGCAGCACCTTCTCACCAAGGCAGCACCTTCTCACCAAGGCAGCACCTTCTAACTATGGTAGCACCTTCTCACTAAGGCAGCACCTTCTCACTAAGGCAGCACCTTCTCACTAAGGCAGCACCTTCTCACTAAGGCAGCACCTTCTCACCAAGGCAGCACCTTCTCACTAAGGCAGCACCTTCTCACCAAGGCAGCACCTTCTCACCAAGGCAGCACCTTCTCACCAAGGCAGCACCTTCTCACCAAGGCAGCACCTTCTCACTAAGGCAGCACCTTCTCACTAAGGAAGCACCTTCTCACTAAGGCAGCACCAACTCTCTAAGGCAGCACCTTCTCACCAAGGCAGCACCAAGGCAGCACCCTCCCTCCCTCCCCCTCTCTCTCCCTCCCTCCCTCCCTCCCTCCCCCTCTTCCTCCCTCCCTCCATCCCTCCCTCCCTTCCAATAGGATGAGAGGAAAACAGAATAAAACACTCTGCAGTACGACTACATACGCAGACAGACAGACACACACACACACAGACAGACACACACACACACACACACAGACACGTCTCAGTAGAACAGAGGATGTTGTGTAACGTGTGTCGAACCACCAGAGAGCTGGTATAAACACGGCCTGACTAGAGATCTGATGTGTGTCTATTCTGGTTGCACCGTTTCTATACGATAGAACTACATTAAAGCAGATGTGCTGTAGGTTTTCCAGATAAGACTGCTGTTTGGAATCCTGATGAGCAGCGAGCAGCTCGGAACCCCCTTTTTTTTTCTCCCCAAAAGAACTTCAGAGTGTTTATCGAAAGGTTCTCCCTGTTCACATCCAGAGCCGTCGGAAATTATTCAAAGATGTATTGGAAATTTAAAACATGAATATCTAATTGACATAAGTATTCACACCCCTTGACTCATATTATCCACATGTATGATACACATGTTGTTGTGTTACAGCCTGAATATAACATGGATTAATAATGACAAAGTGAGAATATGTTTATAATTTTTTTTGAATTAAAAAAAAAAAAGTATTAAATACATAAATATATAATTTACATAAGTATTGACACTCTTGGGTCAACACATGTCAGAAACAAACGTTGGCAGCGACTTACAGCTGTGAGTATTATCTGGGTATGGGTATCTCTAAGAGCTGTGTTCACCTCCATTTTATAAATATTTCCCGTTATTCTTTAAACAATTTTTCAAGTTCTGTCAAGCTCTGTCTGGTTGTTGATCATTGCTACACAGCCATTGTTAAACGTTGCCATAGTTACTTAAGTCAAAACTGTCACTAGGCCATTCAGGAATATGTCTTGGTAAGCAACTCCGGTGTAGATTTGGGCCTTGTGTTTTAGGTTATTGTCCTGCTGGATGGTGAATTAGTCTCCCAGTGTCTGGTGGAAAGTAGACTGAACCAGGTTGTTCTCTAGGATTTTTTTTGTCTGTGCTCAGCTCTATTCTGTTTTTCTTTTTATCCTAAAAAAAACTCCATAGTCCTTGCCAATGACAAGCATACCCATAACATGATGCAGCCACCATCATGCATGATAATATAAAGAGTGGTACTCAGAGATGTGTTGGATTTGCCCTAAAAATAACAATTTGTATTTAGGACAAAAAGTATGGATACATGTTTTAGAATATTTGCATTCTGAACAGGCTTCCTTATTTTCACACTGTAAATTAGGTTAGTATTGAGAAGTGACTGAAATTTCCCTCCTTCTCCCTCCTCTCTCTCTTTCCCTCCTTCTCCCTCCTCTCTCTCACTCTCTCTCTCCCTCTCCCTCCTCTCTCTCCCTCCCACTTTCTCTCCCTCTCTCTCTCTCCCTCCAAGCGTTGAAGGGAGAGTATTATTCTGCCCATCTTACATGCATGTTCAGCCACATGTATGGTATTATTCACATGTCTGGTATTATCCACATGTATGATATTATCCACATATATGATATTATCCACATGTATGATATTATCAACATGTATGATATTATTCACATATATGATATTATCCACATGTATGGTATTATTCACATGTATGATATTATCCACATGTATGATATTATTCACATGTATGATATTATCAACATGTATGATATTATCCACATGTATGATATTATTCACATGTATGATATTATCCACATGTTTGATGATATCCACATGTATGATGTTATTCACATGTATAATATTATCCACATGTATGATATTATTCACATGTATGATATTATTCACATGTATGATATTATCCACATGTATGATATTATTCACATGTCTGATATTATCCACATATATGATATTATCCACATGTATGATATTATCAACATGTATGATATTATTCACATATATGATATTATCCACATGTATGGTATTATTCACATGTATGATATTATCCACATGTATGATATTATTCACATGTATGATATTATCCACATGTATGATATTATCCACATGTATGATATTATTCACATGTATGATATTATCCACATGTTTGATGATATCCACATGTATGATGTTATTCACATGTATAATATTATCCACATGTATTATATTATTCACATGTATGATATTATTCACATGTATGATATTATCCACATGTATGATATTATTCACATGTCTGATATTATCCACATATATGATATTATCCACATGTATGATATTATCAACATGTATGATATTATTCACATATATGATATTATCCACATGTATGGTATTATTCACATGTATGATATTATCCACATGTATGATATTATTCACATGTATGATATTATCCACATGTATGATATTATTCACATGTATGATATTATCCACATGTTTGATGATATCCACATGTATGATGTTATTCACATGTATAATATTATCCACATGTATGATATTATTCACATGTATGATATTATCCACATGAATGATATTATTCACATGTATGATATTATCAACATGTATGATATTATTCACATGTATGATATTATTCACATGTATGATATTATTCACATGTATGATATTATCCACATGTATGATATTATCCACATGTATGATATTATCCACATGTATGATATTATCCACATGTCTGATATTATCCACATGTATGATATTATTCACATGTATAATATTATTCACATGTATGATATTATTCACATGTATGATATTATCCACATGTCTGATATTATCAACATGTATGATATTAATCACATGTATGATATTATTCACATGTATGATATTATCCACATGTATGATATTAATCACATGTATGATATTATTCACATGTATGATATTATCCACATGTATGATATTATCCACATGTATGATATTATCCACATGTATGCTATTATCCACATGTCTGATATTATCCACATGTATGATATTATCCACATGTATGATATTATCCACATGTATGATATTATTCACATGTATGATATTATTCACATGTATGATATTATTCACATGTATGATATTATCCACATGTCTGATATTATCCACATGTACGATATTATCCACATGTATGATATTATCCACATGTATGATATTATCCACATGTATGATATTATTCACATGTATGATATTATCCACATGTATGATATTATCCACATGTCTGATATTATCCGCATGTACGATATTATCCACATGTATGATATTATCCACATGTATGATATTATTCACATGTATGATATTATTCACATGTATGATATTATCCACATGTATGATATTATTCACATGTATGATATTATTCACATGTATGATATTATCCACATGTATGATATTATTCACATGTATGATATTATCCACATGTATGATATTATCCACATGTATGATATTATTCACATGCATGATATTATTCACATGTATGATATTATCCACATGTATGATATTATCCACATGTATGATATTATCCACATGTATGATATTATTCACATGCATGATATTATTCACATGTATGATATTATCCACATGTATGATATTATTCACATGTATGATATTATCCACATGTATGATATTATCCACATGTATGATATTATCCACATGTCTGATATTATCCACATGTATGATAATATTCACATGTTTGGGCTCCCGAGTGGCTCGGTGTTTTCCGTGTTTAGCCGTCATTGTAAATAAGAATTTGTTCTCAACTGACTTGCCTGGTTAAATAAAGGTTAAATAAAAAATAAAAAATATTGCCCAGAGTGCTGTAAACTCATGTAGGATATATAATTACCCTGCTTTCGATAAAACTAATTAAGAGTCAAAGATTGCAAGTTCAATGTTATCTACACTAAACGGCTTCTTCGGGCTGTCCCCTTAGGAGAACCCTTTGAATAACCTTTCTTGGTTCCTGGTAGAACCTTTTTTGGTTCCAAGTAGAACCTTTCTGAGTTCCATGTAGAACCCTCTGTGGAAAGGGTTTTTACATGGAACTCAAAAGCACTCTACCCGGAACTAAAAAGGGTTCTACCCGGAACTAAAAAGGGTTCTACCC
>NW_027258046.1:180000-185097 GCF_045791955.1 Oncorhynchus clarkii lewisi
CACCATACACACACACCATACACACACACCATACACACACACACACCGTACACACACACCGTACACACACACCGTACACACACACCATACACACACACACCGTACACACACACACAGTACACACACACCATACACACACACACACCGTACACACACACCGTACACACACACCATACACACACACACACACCGTACACACACACCGTACACACACACCCTACACACACACACCATACACACACACCATACACACACACCATACACACACACACACCGTACACACACACCGTACACACACACCATACACACACACACCGTACACACACACCATACACACACACCATACACACACACCATACACACACACACACCGTACACACACACCGTACACACACACCGTACACACACACCATACACACACACACCATACACACACACCGTACACACACACACACACAACATACACACACACCGTACACACACACACCATACACACACACACACAGTACACACACACCATACACACACACTGTACACACACCATACACAACCCTAGCTCCTAACCCTAACCTGTATTCTTACCCAAACCCTAAACCTAACTCTAGCTCCTAACCCTAAACCTAACCCTAGCTCCTAACCCTAAAACTAGCTCCTAACCCTAAACCTAACCCTAGCTCCTAACCCTAGCTCCTAACCCTAAACCTAACCCTAGCTCCTAACCCTAGCTCCTAACCCTAAAACTAACACTAGCTCCTAACCCTAACCTGTATTCTTACCCAAACCCTAAACCCCAAACCTAACCCTAGCTCCAAACCCTAAACCTAACCCTAGCTCCTAACCCTAGCTCCTAACCCTAAACCTAAACCAAACCCTAGCTCCTAACCCTAGCTCCTAACCCTAAACCTAACCCTAGCTCCTAACCCTAACCTGTATTAACCCTTCCAAACCCTAAACCAAACCCTAAACCAAACCCTAGCTCCTAACCCTAAACCTAACCCTAGCTCCTAACCCTAAACCTAACCCTAGCTCCTAACCCTCCTAACCCTAGCTAACCCTAACCCTAAACCTAACCCTAGCTAACCCTAGCTCCTAACCCTAGCCTAGCTCCAAACCCTAAACCTAACCCTAGCTCCTAACCCTAGCTCCTAACCCTAGCTCCTAACCCTAGCTCCAAACCCTAACCTGTATTCAAACCCTAAACCTAATCCTAATCGTAACACTAATACTAACCTTAACCCTAAACCCCCTAGAAATGGCATTTGACCTTGAAGGGACTAACACAATGTCCCCAGTTTTTATTTGTTTACTAGAATTCTGGTCCCCACAAGAATAGTTAAACATGTCCACACACGTACATACACACACACACACACACCGTACACACACACCGTGCACACACACCGTGCACACACACCGTGCACACACACCGTGCACACACACACACACCGTGCACACACACCGTGCACACACACAGCAGAAGCAGAGAAAAGGGGAACGAAAGAAGAGAAGGAAGAGGCTTTTCCTGTTATTCTCTCCTCTCTTGGGTCTGAGAATGGACAATGTTTTCAACAGAGGTCGGCGCTCTTGTCATGACGTCTGAGGACGACCAGAGGACGTTTTACAGGGGGTGGGGGCTAGCCAAATCAGGCTTTACATTTTCAGCATGTCACAGATTACAGTCTCTACTCCTAATCAGACCGGAGGCAAATTACACTGCACTTTTTACACCCAGGGCCGCTCTCTGTCTCTCTGTTTGTCTCTCTTTCTGTCTCTCTCTCTGTCTGTCTGTCTGTCTGTCTGCCTGCCTGTCTGCCTGTCTGTCTGTCTGTCTGTCTGTCTGTCTGTCTGTCTCTCTGTCTGCCTGCCTGTCTGTCTGCCTGTCTGCCTGCCTGCCTGTCTGTCTCTGTCTGTCTGTCTCTGTCTGTCTGTCTCTGTCTGTCTGCCTGCCTGTCTGTCTGTCTCTGTCTGTCTGCATGTCTATCTGTCTGAATGTATAATACCAGTCTAAAGCTTTAGAACACCAACTCATTCAAGGGTGTTTCTTTATTTGTACTATGTTCTACATTGTAGAATACTAGTGAAGGCATCAATACTATGAAATAACACATATGGAATCATGTAGTAACCAAAAAAAGAATCAAACAAATCAAAACATATTTTATATTCTTCAGTGTAGCCACCCTTTGCCTTGATGACAGCTTTGCACACTCTTGGCATTCTCTCAACCAGCTTCATGAGGTAATCACCTGGAATGAATTCGTGAATTTCTTTACTTCTTAATGTGTTTGAGCCAATCAGTTGTGTTGTGACAAGGTAGAGGTGATATACAGAAGATAGCCCTATTTGGTAAAAGACCAAGTCCAGGTCAGTCATTATGGAAAATTTCAAGAACTTTGGAAGTTTCTTCAAGTGCAGTCGCAAAAACCATCAAGCGCTATGATGAAACTGACTCTCAGGAGGACAGCCACAGGAAAGGAAGACCCAGAGTTACCTCTGCTGCAGAGGATACGTTCATTAGAGTTACCAGTCTCAGAAATTGCAGCCCAAATAAATGCTACACAGAGTTCAAGTAACAGACACATCTCAACATCAACTGTTCAGAGGAGTTGAATCAGGCCTTCATGGTCTAATTGTTGTAAAGAAACCACTACTAAAGTACACCAATAATAAGGAGATACTTGCTTTGGCCGAGAAACACGAGCCATGGACATTAGACCGGTGGAAATCTGTCCTTTGGTCTGATGAGTCCAAATTTGAGATTTTTGGTTCCAACCGCTGTGTCTTTGTGAGACACTGAGTAGGTGAACGGATGATCTCCGCATGTGCGGTTCCCACCGTGAAGCATGGAGGAGGAGGTGTTATGGTGTGTGGGTGCTTTGCTGGTAACACGGTCAGTGATATATTTAGAATTCAAGGCATCTGGTTTACGCTTTTTATTTTATTTCACCTTTATTTAACCTTTATTTCACCTTTATTTCACCTTTATTTCACCTTTATTTAACCAGGTCGGCCAGTTAACAACAAGTTCTCATTTACAACTGCGACCTGGCCAAGATAAATCAAAGCAATGCGACAAGAACAACAACACATATGGGATAAACAAACGTAGAGTCAATAACACAATAGAAAAAAATATATGTACAGTGTGTGCAAATGTAGAAGAGTAGGGAGGAAAGGCAATAAATAGGTCATAGAGGTGAAACAATTAAAATATTCATTAACACTGGAGTGATAGATGTGCAGATGACGATGTACAAGTAGAGATACTGGGGAGCAAAAGAGCAAGAAGATAATTAACAATATGGGGATGAGGTAGTTGGGTATGCTATTTACCTTTTGGCTGTTTACAGGTACTGTGATCGGTAAGCTGCTCTGACAGCTGATGCTTAACGTTAGAGAGGGAGATATACGTCTCCAGCTTCAGTGATTTTTGCAATTCGTTCCAGTCATTTGGCAGCAGAGAACTGGAAGGAAAGGCGGCTATAGGAAGTGTTGGCTTTGGGGGTGATCAGTGAAATATACCTGCTGGAGCACTTGCTACGGGTGGATGTTGCTATGGTGACCAGTGAGCTGAGATAAGGCAGGGCTTTACCTAGCAAAGACTTATAGATGACCTGGAGCCAGTGGGTTTGGCGACAAATCTGCAGCGAGGGTCAGCCAATGAGAGCATACAGGTCGCAGTGGTGGGTAGTATATGGGGCTTTGGTGACAAAACGGATGGCACTGTGAAAGACTGCATCCAGTTTGCATCCAGTTTGCTGAGTAGAGTGTTGGAGGCTATTTTGTAAATGACATCGCCGAAGTCAAGGATCGGTAAGATAGTCAGTTTTACGAGGGTATGTTTAGCAGCATGAGTGAAGGAGGCTTTGTTGCGAAATAGGAAGCCAATTCATGATTTAATTTTGGATTCGAGATGCTTAATGTGAGTCTGGAAGGAGAGTTTACAATCTAACCAGACACTTAGGTATTTATAGATGTTCACATGTTTAAAGTCAGAACCGTCCAGAGTAGTGATGCTAGTCGGGCGGGAGGGTGCGGGCAGCAATCGGTTGAAGAGCATGCACTTAGTTTTACTAGCGTTTAAGAGCAGTTGGAGGTCACATGTTGTATGTGTTGTATGGCATTGAAGCTCGTTTGGAGGTTTGTTAACACAGTGTCCAAAGAAGGGCCAGATGTATCCAGAATGGTGTCGTCTGCGTAGAGGTGGATCAGAGAATCACCAGCAGCAAGAGCCACATCGTTGACGTATACAGAGAAAAGAGTTGGCCCGAGAATTGAATCCTATGACACCTCAATAGAGACTGCCAGAGGCCGTAGTTGGTGAACCAGGTGAGGCAGTCATTTGAGAAACCAAGGCTGTTGAGTCTGCCGATAAGATTGCGATGATTGACAGAGTCGAAAGCCTTGGTCAGGTCGATGAAGGTGAATGCACAGTACTGTCTATTATCGATGGCAGTTATGATATCATTTAGGACCTTGAGCGTGGCTGAGGTGCAGCCGTGACCAGCTCTGAAACCCTATAGCATAGTGGAGAAGGTACGGTGGGATTCGAAACGGTCTGTGATCTGTTTGTAACTTGGCTTTGGAACATTTTAGAAAGGCAGGGAAGGACGGTGTAATGCGATGCTACTGGCGGAAGAGAAGTGGAAACTAATTTATATGTGCGGGCCTTCCTGTTCTTCTTCTTATTGGTGGGCCTTCCTGTTCTTCTTCTTATTGGTGTAATGCGATGCTACTGGTGGGCCTTCCTGTTCTAATTTATATGTGTGGGTCTTCCTGTTCTTCTTAAGAAATAGTCATCAATAAAGTTGCTACCAACTAATTTATATGTGCGGACCTTCCTGTTCTTCTTAAGAAATAGTTGTGTTGAATAACCATAAAACACCGTCAACAGAATAATACAATAAATGAGTCAAACAAAACCCGGTCATTACCAGCATACCGTCGCACAAGCACTACAACAAACAATTACCCACAAGGACATGGGGGGGGAACAGAGGGTTAAATACACAACATGGTTACAGACCAGGACATGGAGGGGGAACAGAGGGTTAAATACACAACATGGTTACAGACCAGGACATGGAGGGGGAACAG